>NW_027448969.1:0-28745 GCF_030867145.1 Opisthocomus hoazin
TACTGATAAGGTAGCTCAGTTTAACCTGAGGAGCCCAAGGTGGTGTATGTTAAGCCTATTTCTGTTTTAGCTCTGAGCCGTATGTCTGCAGATGGCCGTGCACATTTCCTGCCACCCCAGGAAACCGGGCTGCTTGTGGCAGTACTGCCCTGATATGCAGAGATGAATATGGGCTGGCTTACAAGCTACTCAGACTAGCCCTGAATCAGCTGTCTCACAGGAGTTTGGGGTCCTCAGCATCCATCTATATCCACACAACCCATAGCAGCAGCAGGATTCACTGTACTCCAACACTGGGCTAGCTGGTATCCCTTTGGGAAGAGAACGTGGTGGCCTTTTTCCACCAAAAACATCCTAAGCTGTGAAAAAATTGTAGCTCATAGTTGTCAGAAGGAAGAGATGATGGAAACCTCTCTGCAAACACAGACAAATGGCTTCAGAAGGGCTAGGTGTCTCCGTCTAGGAAAAACTTGACAAAGTCTTTGTCTCTCAAACCTCAGGAAGAGGAGTGGCAGCAAGGAGGATGCTTTCACGTCTGGGTAGTGAATGCCCGAGTAATGGATGGCTGAAAGCACGCGTGGTGGATGGGCGCTACACATGCAATGAAATCAGGTGTCGTGTGAGGCATGTGATGCCTAAGGTGTGCGGAAGAGTCCCAATCTGTGCAGCACAGAGAGCTGTGGGACAGACATTACAACAAGGGCTGCTCCAGCTGGGATGTGGTTGCAGGTTCCAGTAGCATCTGGGAACCTGAAATGCCCATGGTGAATGCAGCCCAGGTAGTATCTCGTCTGCTTTTTCCACCGCAATCGTTTCAGGATGGCGGAGGTCCTGGCCGCAGCACCGACAGGCGTTTCTGCGGGGAGGATCAGGTTGCAGCGCTGTAGCAGCTGACGCACAGAGAAGATGGCTGAGATCAGCCTGTGTTCCCATAACATATGGTTGGGCCAGGAAGGATTACAAACACAATCTCTACTGTGCAGAGCAACTGTAGACATTTAAACCACTATTGAGCTTTTATTGCAGTGTGTTTATACTGTTTTCCCAAGCCGTACTAGCCCCATCCATGTTTGGGGATTAAAGCATACCTCGAGTAACTGAACACTACGTGTCGTCTTGTGGCTATGGTGTGGAAAAATGTCCAGGACATCTGGTTAACTTTAGTCAAGCACAACATTTAAGGCTCTAACACCTACCTGTGATGTGGCTAACGGTGCACCAGGTGACTGAGGTTTGTGAGGATGACTCATATTTTTATTCAAAAGGTGATAGGCTTGGAAAGAAATGGACAACCTCCCAGGCACACAACTCCTTCCTCCAGGTGGAAGCAAGAGCAACAAACAGCAAGCATATCCCTTAAATCACATCAGTTCCTCTAATAAAAGATTTTAGCTCTGCCTGCACAGCTTTCCTTTCTTGTATTTTTATCAGGGATGCAAAACTACAAAATCCAATTTAGCACTGCCGTGATGTAATGGGACGGCCTTTGCAAGCACAGCAGGAAGCCCAAACAGGAGGTCTTGATATGTCCCCAAACCACTGTTCCTGGCACGCTCACGGGCAAAGCTGCCTCAGAAAGGCTGTCCATCGCTGAAAGAGTTAAGAACATCTCGTCAAGGATATGCAGTTATCTGGAACTTTTGTTTATACAGAGAGGCAATAAAACATTCAGCGCCTTAGACCAGTGTAAGAAGGGTCAATACAAGCTCCAGCAGTTGTATATAAATTAACCTTTTAAGTGTGGCCTAATCCATAATGATTCATTGACAGGAATTATTCCGGGAGGCTGAGCTACAACAAATTATAACAGTTGTAGCTAACTATGGTACCTCACAGCTGCTGAAACCTCGGCTGCCTCTTAAGATGCAGTATCTAAGGGAACATTAAAAAGACTTTGACAATGTATTTCCACAATACTTGTTAGAACTAGGACGTCTCCAATGATCTTATGTTCCTAAAGTGGAATAAAAGTATGAGGAATCTGAATATATACATGAAGGATGTTTTGAAAGATTTTTGCTTTTACTGTAGCGCTGACAGAATATGAAAAGGATGCTTCACTCCTACACACTGGAGTGGTCACCCAAGAGAGCTCATTTCTTCTCCTCACTAGGATTTAGCCAGGATAGTGCAACGAGCGTTTGAGCTGAGAAGCCTGCAGCGTATTTGCAATTGTCAGAATTAAAAGTGAAGGAAGACAAAACAACCTCTCCACTCCCACCCTCTGTCAAACATGCCTAATGAATAGCTCTGCATGCACTGTATCAGAAACCCCAAACGTTGACGGCAACGCGAGGCACTAATTTGTTAGTTATCATAGCTGACAAATTGTCATCATGGTTCCACTTCTTCAGAGGGTGTTGTGCGTGTGACCCGGGGAAGGGCTCTCAGGCTTGAGCTAATGGGTGTGCGACTTGGAACAGAAGATGATGTGCCAAGATGGGAACCACAGAGTGGGCTGCCAAAAAAGAACAGTATAATTATCTGTGCATAATTCACGGCCGGAGAATAAGCTTTCCTCCAAAGTTGTCTGCTGTAGAGCTGTACCAGATTCATGGCTTTTTCAGTGAGTATTCACAAAGTAGTGACAATCTGTGCAGAAATGTTCACTTCTCCAAAGTTTTTTTTTCTATTGGACTAAAATAGACATTTCTATAGCACTCTGCTCTCAGGACTGGTCTGTTAAGACAAGTGATGACTCACAGATGTATATTCTTACTTTCTTGGATAGTTATCTCTCCCCTCACCCCACCTAATCCTTTCACCGATGGGATTTGGAAAAAAAAAAACCTCTGCAAGCAAAAGCACTAAAAATACCAACTATTGCAAGAGTATTGGCTCACTGAGTCTTCAGAGTTGCTGCTATACTGTGACAACGGTGGTCCTAGTTCTCAGATTCTCAGGACAAACACTCAGGCAACATGAGCCAAAGGAAAATTTCCTTTAATTCTTAGTACTTTCAGGCAACGCAGCTTGCCAGTTCAGGTTCTGTTCAGCAGATGGCAAGGTATGAATGCACCTGCGAGAGTGCATGTATATCGCACACTGCTCTTTCAGTTATTATTGGACCGTATGAGGGTTGTTTGGTTCTTCTGCCCTCATCAGAGATACCACCTTTTCATCACTGTTATGGAAGACGGAGATTTTGTCTTAGCAAAGAGTAAAAACTCATTTTCCAAACTGTGTTCCCTTCCTTGAAGGAGATTCAGCTTCCAAAAGTGAAAGCTAGTAAGTCCTTCTGGAAGAGATCAGGTTGAAAGACTGGATGTCCTATAAAGGCTATTCTAAATGGGGGGGAGAAGGCTCTTAGAGAAAGGCAAAGGAGATGGAAAATGTTCCCGTAATTGCTGGCAAGGAAGCTGCAGATTTTGCTTGGGCACATTTCTCTTTGAAAGCTGATCCTGTTTTGTAAGGGTAGACAAGGAAGAGTTGCCAAATTCATAGGACAACGAAGTTTGGAAAGCGCTGGTAAAATATGTGGAATTGGATTAAATTTGACAAAATGTCATATTGTTTTAAGGCTCCTCAGGGTGTCCTGAACCATTTTTGCTCCACGTGGTGCAGATTTCCTGTAAAGCTTTGGCACTGCTGCCTGCATCCCGAGCTGCTCAAAAATGTTGCTGTAGCTGTGCCGGAGCTGTAGGGACCCCATCTCAAGGTGATTTTCCCAAAGAATGGGTGTTGATCTCCCTCTGGTCTACGTGTAGGATACCCCTCCCCCAGGGCAAGTCCTGGTGTTGTAGAGAGCTTGTGGGTAACATGCATGGGGTCTGCACTGCCCAGTGGTTCTTGGGCAAAGCTCACTGGGACCAGTCAGAGGCTGGAGAGGGCAGTGCTAAGTGAACGTGAGAGTCTGCATCTGGAAGTGATGCAAAGGACAAAAGTGCTTTCCAGGCCCCGGCTAGCTGCTTCTGGGGTTGGTTGTGTGGGATGATGCTTGTGCACTTGTGGTGTAAGCCTACCCTGTGTCACTGCCTTGTCTTCTGTTACTCCGATAATTTATAATCACAGAATGAAAAATCAGGACTGGAAAAAGATGTGCTGGTTCTGGCAGAGTGCATCTGTCAGTGGGATACCTTATAATTTTAAGCACATGCTTAATTGCTTTGCTGGATCGGGGTGCAACCTTCTTGGTAGATACGGCAAGACTTTCACTTTCTGGGAATGCTCTTGGAAGGAGGACACAAAAACATTTCCTCTATAAATGTTTGTGGGAAATGAGTAAAAATGTGTAAGTATGCAATGAAAATGAGTTTCCACTTCTTTATCATGTTCACCACACAACTCAACAGAGCGATAAAGACCTAAGCTTACATGAACAGTGAGGAATGAGCTCTGCAGCCTGTTAACCTGAGTGAGGAATGTTGGGGTGTGCCCTGCAGTTTGCACTCCTGTAAGTGTCTTTGTCAGACTGACCAATTGCCCAGAGGCCATCAGACTGGAGCTACCTGGCAGGTGTCTCCTGGAAACACCCCAGGGACAGGCTGGTGCCACACCTGAGGCTGCTCTGCTGATAACCAGATGAGGACTTCAGTTTCCAGAGATCTCAACTCAAGAGCTTTCACCAGCATTGCATTCACTGAGAGGAAATTACAAAAAAAATAGAAATCATAAAAGAAAAGTACTGGAAAATCAAGTACATACACGTAACCAGCCCTAGCATTGATCTAACATAAATGGTAGCACTTATGAGGCAGATAATCCAGCTTCTCATTGATCTTGGCAGTACTAGTAGGGGGCAATATTTACATTTAGTTGAATTGCTCTTGGACAAATTTTCTCCACAATATTAAATACAAAAAAACCCTTCCATTAACACCAGGAGAGCAGGGCTTTTAATTCATCTGTTTTTTTCATCTATTTTTTTAAAAATACATGGCCTCGTTCTCTTTTCTGTTGCTGGTCTTATACTGGGATAGCTGCACTGAGTAAAGGAAAGCAGCAACTACAACAAAGGCTGCAGCAGAGAAGAGTTGGACCCTGAATATTTGCAGCAAACAGCAGAGTTTTCTCCTTTTTTAAGTACAAAAGAACAAGGAATTATTATCCTTCTCCTCCCAGCAAAACAGAGCAAAATCAATATTCTTCTCTGGGTCATTTCTCTAAGCTTCCTCTTTTCCTAAACACTCTCACCTCATGCTATTTTCATTCTGGTGATATTCTGCTCCTTTGATGAAGAAAGGAGGGGAACAAGCATTTTTTGGGAGTAATTCTTTGGATGCATTTTAGGCTAACTTGAATTGCACCATAAAGTGCCTGTTTCTCTCCAGGCATGACAGAGTTCAAACCCTGCAAATCTGTGTGTGTGTGACTGTACAAGTCCTATCCATTGCATCTGGGCAGTCCCATCATGCCTGGCCAGTTTTATCCTGCTGTCTGGTAAAGATCTCGACGCCTTACTGTGTTCAAGCAGTGAATGAAAGCACAAAGGAGTCACTGTCCCTGCCTGTCCCACCCCACCATTCTGGCAGCAGCTCAGGGTACTGAGACGGACGATGCCTTGCCGGACACTTCCAGCCTTCTCCTGGGAACACAATGGGGAGACAAGAATTGCAGGACAGAGGAGTTTATTGGCACCAGGAAGCCAGTGTCTGTGGCATATCAGCATAAACAAAGAAATTGTCTTAATAGAGAGGCACACCTAGAAGTATTACAGCCCTCTCATGGGATCACACAGCATGTGGTACAGGAACCCGCGTAGCGAACCGATAGCAAGCAAGGAAGAGCTAGTTTATAGAGCATACAAACAATGTGAAGGGAGACAAAAAAAACTGCATATAGTAGCAGGGAAGCCAGAACCAGGTCTGTATGCAGAGCTGACCGTGAGAGATAAAGATGAGAAAACGCAGGTAAAGATTTTTACTGTCTCACTGGGAATTAAAGGACAAGAAGCAAGTGAGATGCCGTTGCCAGGAATAATGCCTGAAACACTGGAATAGCTGATAAAGGTGTTTGATTAGAATCATGACCCTGCAGACAGAATGAGGCTCTGGAGAAATATTGTATCTTCTACCCCACCTCAAGAAGCAGGAGCTGAGATAGTTACCCACCTTTCAGAGCTGCGAAATCTATAGCTCTGGAGATGTTAAACACTCCCTAAATGGAGCCAAGATCATCTGTAGGACACGAGACCCTCTTACAGAAAAGTATAAAAAGAGGAGATCTAGCCCTAGAGAAACACCTCCAGATAGCAAGGGAACAGCTAACCTTCCCAGGAAAAGGTCAAAGGAAGGCAGCGAGCGGGAGGGAACAGCCTACAAATAACGCAGGCAGCAGAGGCCAGGGTAAGAGCTCTGTAGTGAAACAACAAGAAAGGCGGAAAGAAAAATGCCTGGCAAGGGCAAAGAAGCAAGAGAGGTGGAGAAACAAAGCATTTGCCTCAGTCCGGCAACTCTCTAAGGAATTAAAAAGTGGATTGCCTTTCAGACACCCGCAGCATGGTTTCAGCAGCAGGAGGGACTCTGGGGATCTGCACACCTGGCAGAGCATGGCTACCGGCCTTAGGGACCCACATCTGCCCTCGCATCCGCTGCCAGGTCAGAGCCAGCTGGGTCATGAAGCTGTGATGTCACTGAAAGAAGCGATAAGCAGCAATTCTAACCTGTAGAAATGTGACCATATCATGGTGATGTACAATAAAACCACCTCGAGGTCAATGGGCAATGCAGGCTGCTGATAATAAATCCATGAAACAAGAGATGTTATTGCCCAGAGTTCGTAACTGTTGACATTCAAGATCATCACCCAGGGCAGAGCACTGGGGCAGTGCACAGCCTTCCTCCAGTCACAGCACAAACCCTCAGTACCCTCCGCTTGTATGAGGAGACAGACGATCTCTGTGGGCCACGTCCAGGACTCGAACAGGATTGAAGGGCATAGCTCTGTTCCCTGTGCCACGTCAGATAAGATAACACTGCCCAGAGAACCTGGACCAGACACCGTCTGCATTGTGATCACAGACCTCCTGACTGTACATCGCTGTGCATTGTGTATAAAGGGTAAAGGGGGGATAAAATATTCTATTCTGACCTGGTAGCTTTGGGCACTCATTTTTGGACGTGTCTGAATGCCTACACAAGGTACCAGACAGAGAAGGATCAGGTCCAGAGCTTGTATGTCTCTGTTTCAGAAAGTGCATTATATACTTTACAATAGATCTTACACTGCTAATTTATGTCATCAGCAAAAATTATTTCTTCAGCTTGTATTTTTAAGAGATGGCTAAATTTGTGGTTTGCCTACTCTGCCAAGACCCTGGCACTGGCCATGTGCTTTCACGCATCTCCTTGCAGACTATGGGGTCGAATTCCAAAACCAGTGGTGCCATCCTACAGCTGAAGCAACTCCGTCTACACGAGCTCAAGTGCAATCACCGTGGGAGCAACTGCCTCTTGCTTTGGCACCAGGATGTATAAATATCTCACGCTTCCTGTGCAGGTATCTATAGGTTTCAAAGTAACGGATGTGCTAGAATTATCAATAAAAGCAAGATAACTTACACAATAATCCTCACTTCCCGACAGCTGAAATTTCAGAGGAATCAGCTCTGCCCTTCTTTCAATGAAAACGAGTAACAAAACCTTACCTATGTGAAGTTTGTCTCTCACTATCAAAACAGCTCAGCTGACCTGTGTTAAAGACTGTGTAAGAATCGCTGGGAAATAATGGGAGAGGAGTAGGCACAGATTTGAAGCTGGACATTCTCTCCCATAGATGCAAGACAGCACAGGTGACCTAGCTTTAAAATATGGCCTCATTGAACATCTGCTTTTTTATTCCAATACATACTAGGTAAAGCATAAAACACATATTTAAACATGTATTTCTTCTGTAAATACCATTTTTGAAGCACAACTTGAGATAAGACACTTATGCAACAACTGTAGATAAAAATACAGTATTTAATTCTCTTTGAAAAGTTCTGCTTCCCAATATTCTTCAATGGGGAATTGTGGATTTTTTGTTCTGGCAAAGTTCAAGCAAGATGCAAGATGCAAATCCCTTGAAAAAAGAGCTTACACTGCACAAACCAGTTTCTTGTGTACTGAGGACAGTCACTTCATTCTGCTCGAAGTAATATTTAAACTAGAATCTAAGGGGGAAAAAGAGAGAAGTTTGTCAAGCTGGATGCTGATGCTGATAGTGGTTGTTCCTAAGTCCACCTGCCTCTCACGAGTCCCAGCCTCGGCCAGCAGGATTTTGAAAGGTGTAAGTGTCCCTTAAAAATGTAGTTAATACCTCAGTAGAGTCTTCCAAGTGCAGAAGTTCCTCGTTGATACCTGTTTCGGTAGAAACAGAAACATACTGGGCATCCTCTGGTTTGAAGCAAAGTGGAGATACAATAACCGAAGGAGAGGGAGGACAAAGGTAAATACGGTGAAACCACCAGGATGTGAGACAGCAGTGATAAGGATACAGGGGCTCCGCAGTGATGTGGCAATTCCCTTAGCCTGTGGCAGGAATATCTCTCACTAATTAGAGCTAATTAGGGAGGACAAGGCTTGAGCCTTTTTATCCTCCTTGGTAAATGTCCCTTTGATGCAGAGCAGTTGTAGCACAGCTCTGGTTCTAAACTGGGTGCTGAGTGTCCTTCTTTCACTGGTCCATTTAAATAAATAAAACAAGCTCTCTAGGTCTGTTGTGCACAAAAAAAATCTATTTTGGTTCCTGATGACTGATTTCTTTGGCTCTGCAAATGAGGTGAGAACACCAGTTTTGTTTCTTTTTAGCACTGTAAAGGAAGCCTTGTGTAATTTTGTGAATGCTGGAAAAAAGTTTAGAAAAGAGGTAAGGAGGTGCTTTGGATTCTGCACGGTTTATTGAGGGACCACAGCTGATTTATTGGTGAGAAAGTTCAGAAGTTTCATGACCAGAAATTGGGAACAATGGGTATAGGGAAAAAACTTCAGATCTCTGTCTTCGCACAGACCCATTAGTGAGATGAGCTGGTTGCAAGCTGAAGCTGGACAAATTCAGGCTGGCAATAAGGTGCATTGGCTTTTTAATAGGGGGAAGCAATACGTTATTGAAATAATTCACTTAGGGTTGTTGCGGACTTGTCCTTACGTCAAGACTGAGTGGCTTTCTACCGTTCAAATGGGAGCTGTGGGTTTGGTTGCTCAAAAGTCTGGGTGAAGTACTCAAGAGCACTGGGCATTCCTCTGTTGTTGAAGGGACTGAACAGCACACGCCCCACAGACAAGCAATTTGAATACCAATTGTCCCAAATGACCACGAAATGAGCCTCCTTGGGGTATCCAAACATTTCACCACATTCATCAGAAAAATTAAGACCTCAAGCATATGGCAGTACGCGTATGGTGACATACACTTAAATCCAAGTGGTACCCAGCAGCGTACAAGCACACATATACTGCATCAGGGAGCCACAGACACTTCTGCACAGCACCGTGCAAAGCGAGCGGCTGGAGAAGCCGAAGCCAGTTCAGCGCCGGACTGTGCCAGGCCAGCCTTGGGCCTTTCATCTCCTTTCCTGCACCAAAGCTCACCCGCTGAACTCTGCTAGGCGAGAGGAGCACGGCTGAAGCTTGACCTCTTATGTGACCCATCAGGCTTTTACTGCGGCTTTGCTACGGTGTCCTTGATCGCTGTGCCCTAGAAGGTGGTTTCTCGTCAGCCAAAGCCCCCCGGCTCCGCAGGTTTCTGCCTCGGTGGCTGCTGGCCAGCTGGGGAATGGTTTCGGGGTTCGTACGCTGGAAAGCGCAGGAAGCCGGAGCTGTTGAAGAAGAGTGAGATGGCTACCAGAGGGATTCATGAGGTAAGTCTGAGCGCTGTGCCTGTGACTAAAGAAGCATTTTCTGGTTTAGTTCCTTTTATTGTGTTTAGTAAAGTGTCCTTTTTTTCTCTGGAATGCTGAGCCTTTTTGTTGGCACAGTTTGGGCTTTTGGTACATTTCATTTTTTTTTTCCCTCTGCAGTTAGGAAAAAGCTCCTTTTTTAACTGTGAACTTTTTTCCATGAAAAAAATATGCCCAGACCTTAATAAAATCTGAAGGTGGCAGCAACGAAACAGTAGAGAGGCTGTGGCTACAGCTTCTAGGGCAGTTTTGTGCCATAGAACGAGGAGATCCCCAACCCACTGCGAAGCTGAGTTTGTGAGGTCTCATGACTCGGCAGCTTGGATCTGGAAGGGTCTGTGGCTGAGCTGGTAAGCCCTGCCTCTCTCGCAGGGCTATCCAGCCCTGCAATGGGAAGAGCAGTGCTTGCCCCCCACGGCTGCCTACGGGCAGATGCTGCCTGCACGGAGCCCACAGGCACGGCCAACCCTCGGCTGCGTGTTTGAATGCCCTTCTGCAAACGCAAGGACGGCGTCTGTACAGGGGTGAGGGTGTTTGCAGATTCCGTCTGTGGAAAGTTGACGTACTCAGAGGCTTGTAGGCACTATGGTTTTACTGTGTTCATATTTTATATCCTTTATAACATCAGCAGAACATATCATGCTGAAACTGTAAATTGATTTGCATGGGTTGGTCATCTCAGAACAATGTCCAGCCTGCAGCAAACAGATATGCTGTACTCAGGTTCAGAGATAAGGTGTCTCTTGGTTTGTCAGAGTGGTAAAAGTATTATCAGCAGTGTCACCTGCGGTCTGGAGCTCCCCACCTCTCCTCCTGCTAGTCCCACAGCTCTTCCTCCAACTCTCTCCACAGCTGAAGGGAAGTGTGGAGAAGTTCAGCAAAGTTCACCCACCACCACCAGGAACTGCCTGAGCGGTGTGGTCATGATAGAGGGTGACAAAGCAACAGCTGTCGCCATGAGTGACCAGCACGGGGTTAACCACAGCAAAAACCACCCTGAAGAACGTGTCTGTGAGGTCTCCTCCTGAAAAAGGGCACAGGACAGTTCAATATCCCAACGAGGTGCCGCAGAGGACAGGGGACAGTAGCTCCTCGTGGAGGCTGTTTGAGATTCCCTTCTGGATTGCCAGATAAATCGCAGGCATGGCAGCAACCACGGCTTTGGAGGGGGATTTGGGGGGAGGGGGGAACCACTACCCATCGGCTGCCTAACGCTTGCATCCTCATCCGCAGCGAGTCCAGAAGGCGCCTGAGCATCCCGGCTGTGATGCTGGTGCCTGGCTTCCCCCAATTAGTTGCGTGATGGTCGGTGGGACAGGAGGCTGAGGGGGTGAGCAGGTCTTCCCGGACGGCACGGTGGGGGATGATTAGGCAGGGACTGGCAGCGTGCTCCTGCTGCTGCTACTGCTACCGTACGGTGCTTCACGGAGGGGATGCAGAGGCGTAGCAGGCAAGCAGCAGGAGAGTAGGATGCCACATGGCGAGGAGGAGGAAAAGAAAGAGGTGGAGGAGTAGGCAGAAGGGAGATTCAGTTTAACATGGCATGCCAGGCCTCCACTGCTGCTTCCCTCCCTCAGGCCTGCTCATCATGAATTTAATTTGCGCATGGGGTGAGGGGGATTTTGTTGGCATTGTTTTATTCTTATTCGATGTGCTCCTTCGCATGGCAAACGGCGGTAGTGTGCTCATCGCTGTGAAGATAGGCAAACGTGGCCTTGCATGTACTTTAGTCTGAGGCCTTCATTCTGCAAACACATGTATAACCCAAAAAGCAAGAGGACTTGGTAATAAAATTACACCTGCTTTGTCTTCAACTCTCTTTCCTTCCCCCTCCCAGTATACTTCTGCTTCTGGATAGCTAATTTGAGCTCAGTATCTCAATTAAAATTTAAATATGGAAAAGATAGTGATTTCTTTTTTTTCAGTCTCAATTTAGAGGCTAACCTCATCTACATATATTCAGTAAAATAAATAAAATCCTCTTGTGCCCTTCCTGGCTAAGATTCAATATAACACATCTTCTCTGGCAAGAGAGGGTCAGGCTTCGGCTGGCAGCTGATATGCAAGGGCATTGCCATACGGAAACATTTGTCTTCACCTGACTCAGAAGAATTTAGTTATGTACTCTGGTACACAGTTGTTTGCTTTGTTTATAGGCATTAACTCGCTCTCTTAAAAAAATTACTTTTGGGAAAGCATCCATTGAATTTTTGAACAATTTAGTGGAAGGCAGTGCAATTACCTGTAATTCTGAAGGGGATCAGAAAATTACAAAAGATAGAATGAGCACATATACATATATATACACACATACATACATATGTTTAAAAAATAGGTTTCAAAAAACATTCCAGGGCTTTGGTGTGGAGGCTGCGAGCAGCAGCAGACAGCTCCCTCTTCTCAGTGGCTGCAATATCATCACACAAAGACACAGAGACACAGGAGCCACTATTCAAATGTAGCCCCTCAACTCTGTGACCACAACTGGGTTCTATTTTGGTCCTTGCTTTTGAGGCTGCTTTTGATGAAGAGATCAGAATTTTTCAGCTCCCTGCCATTACATGCTTCTGTTGACCTCTACCTGCTTCTAGCTTTTAGAACCTTGTTTCCATTTCCATTTCTTTAGTGTGAAGGCTGAGGATGGGAATCTGTATTTTTAAAACCTTGGTGCCAACTGCTGTGTGCTGTTGTACTGTGGCTGACTTTTGCCTCCCTTATATTTCTTCTTGTATTTCTAGATCTGAATTGTCCAAAGTATCTGCTGGAGCGTGGCCTCTGGACCTACGTACCTTGGTGACTTGGGAGATGAACTGCTGTATGGCAAATCCTGACTTGATCAAATCTGCAACAGAGCCTCGAGAATTATTTGGACACCTAACAACACTGCTTTTTGGTAGCAAGTAAGCCCCAAACTGAGAAACTATGCATTAGTTTTTCTGTGGCTTGATGTGCCCCCTTCAAAATCAGAGTCTTTTCTAGATGCCTTTTTCTTTCCTGCCCTTTGAGCAGATCACGGCTTTGGGGTATCCCCGTGCCACTGTCGTGTGATCCCAGATAGTGTTTCCTGAGGGCTGTTCTAAATCTTCAGTCCTCTTGCATTTCGTGTTATCTTCAGGCAGCCTGGATTACAGCACAGGCCACGGGGAAGCCACTAAGGGAGTCAGACCCTGCGGTCACTGGGTATCTGCAGATTTAATCTTGCAGGAGCAAGCCTGGAGTACCATCCACCTATGACACTGGGGGAACTTACTCAAACTGCACCTCTTCTTGTACAGCTCAGTACCTCATACCGAGTGATAACATGACATTTTAATAGTGCTGTTCTTGAAGAAGAGAGGTAGTGATGCTATTGGGAGATGGATTTTTAGCAGTTAAGAGAACTGGCTTTTAGCCTTTGTAATCCTGCATTTTTGCTTCTGTCCCACAGCATGGCTGGGTAACCTTTCAAGGTTAAGGGAACACCTTTTGTATCTCCTTTTGCTCATAGCTAGGAGAAGTATCCCAATTGTTACCCACCTTTATGAATCATCTGGAGATGCAAGTGAGACATAAACTCAAAAATAACATTATTGGCATTGTATTATTATTTTTCCCAAGGAAATCACTGTTTTCCGCAAAGCAGAGCACATAATTTCTTGTTTATTGTGTAATAATAGCCTTGTGTTGTGATGGTAAGTAGGACACAGATACAGTTTTCAGTGATGTACAGTACCCTTTCTTATCTTTAATTAAATGCTATTCCCTTGTATTGGAACATATTCTGTGATTACACATGTTTACAGTCTCTAAGTAACTTACCATCAAATACACTCATGAAAATCTGTGCCCCACAGCGACTTGTGCCTTTTGTCCTGTACTATCCACGCTTCTCTCACTTTTTAATTTTTTTATTATTACTTCCAGTTTCCATCTTAAAAATTAAAGGGTTGAATTAAACACTTTCGTATGAATTTCCTCCAACCATCTCTGCTTTTGATCTAGGGACTTGTACCTATCTAGCTCTCTGCCCTTCTCCAGAACAGTAACCCCTGGGGAATCCATAGAGCATAGAGATGATACAATTTAATAAAGTCACAATAAAACATCCAAGGCCTTTCATACTTTTTCACTTTCTTTAACTCAATTTATTTTTCATTTCATGGACAGAGATTTAGTCCTGGTATTACTTTATGATTTTGCTGAAAGAATTACCGAACACATACAAAAAGGAAATATTATTTTTATTATTTATTTTGTGCCATGTATACCATAGGAAAAAAAAAAAAGAGTTGAAATCACTTCAGTACCGCTGTGTTTTTCATTACAAAGTTATTACATATAGAAATTACTCCAAATTATCTGAAATGAATGGAAATTATGAGGTTTAAATTCCCCAGGTTACTGCAAGCACAGCACTGGAAATTTATTTTGTCATCTTGCTGAACATAATTGCTACAACAAAATTTCTTCCATTTTACAACCACAGCATAACTTATTTATACCAGTGTTGTTGTAATTTTACATCAATAAGTTGCATGGGAAGGAGTACACAGGTGGTAATTGAAAACAATAATTTGTAGTGGGGTCCAGGTGGAACAGTTGACTCAGAAAAGACTTCCTTTGCTGCTCCATAAATGCTTTGCATCTCTGTGGCCTCTGACTAGGGTGCTATCAAACCTCTGGTCCACCCAGCACCGAGGTGGCCTGATCACCCTAAATTACATCCCACAGCGTCAGCGGAGGTGAGAGGAACAACGGCTCAGTCATCGTGGCGCTGACCCGCAGCTCGTGCGCGGAAGCAAGAGCGAGGCGCCGGGGGAGAAGGCGAAATCAAACCTGGGGAAGCGGCAAGCACGATCCTGGCGTCACAAGCAGCATCCTCGGGGGCACCGAGCTGGAAGGAAACACAACCCAGGTCTGGGGCGTGCATGGGTGTGCACACACGCGGGTGCTCTTGGGGGGCTGCGGCTGACACCAGCTGTTGCCCCCGGCCTTTCAGCTCAACCACCTTCCACGACGTGGAGATTCACTGTCATTTGTTTGTCAAAAGGAATGCTGTTATTTGATCATTTTCAATTAAGATGTGAGTAGTTGCCTGAGACATGAGCAATGACGTTCACATTCATACTTCGCTCCGCTCTTTACGAACAGGAATGTGTAATTTGGGTGCAATAGACAAGCACTCCCAGGCCAGGCATCCGCACTTCTCCGATCCGTAATTGTCAACAGGAATAATGAAACTGCGGCGGCTGGTGCTGAACCTAGAAACAGATGAGTTTCCCTGCTTGAGTTCTGTTGCCCAAGTTAAAATAGTAAAAATAATAATAATAACAATGCTAGTATGTTACTATGGATATACCCTATTTAAATAAAATAAAGTAGTAAGAGAATAGCAGGATAAAGAACAAGAATGAACAAAGTGCCGTTCTCTTCTGATGTTCAGATTCGGATTTTCATGATTCACAAGAGACAGGCTGGAATGTTTCTGTCATGAGTTCAAGCTGAAGATTTCATTGCCACATTCAGATCTTAGAGGCCTTTGTTATTTTAAACAATCTAAAGATTTCAAATCCTCTTAAAATCATCTGAAAAGGGAAAGAGAAGAAATTGGTTGAAACTTGCACTCGAAAGCAGCGGAGAGCTGTGTGGATCCCAGATTTCAGGCTGTATAAATTCTGAGGTGCACCTGTGCAGGGAGGAGGGGTCCGTTGTCCCTCCACATGCAAACCGAGTTACACACGAATCTGTGCCTCGCTCTCTCTCCCAGCGATGTTATGTATTTCCATAACGGAACAAGTTTTAAAAGTACCTCTTCAGACAAAAATATCCCTCGATTTCTAGGAGTTTTTCAGGGATATTTTTTTTTTACAGTGAAACTAGTGCTGGTTCACAAAACTCCGCTTATTACACCAAGCAGTGATGGCATTTGTTTTCCAAAGACGCAAACAATCCTTGGATTGAAGTCGTTAGGGAAGATGTGCCAGCTTTTTTTAAAAAAGCCTCCCCAGCAACAGTGGATTTTGCCCATCTTCCTGCAATTTTTTTTTTTTTTTTTCTTTGGTAAATAACAGTCCTGGGTATTGCATGGATGCCCAAATTGCATTCGTAGCGGGACGGAGCATATATAGCAGATGGGGTCCTTGAATCTTACTTACATCAGATGCTTGTGAAGCGTGTTCCCCTCTACCTGTGCCTGTCGGAGTGTGCACGCAGACACAGGCGGTGCTTTGCAGGATGAGAGAAGGTGCTGGAGAGAATTGTTACCTGACCTGTAGAGAGACTCTCAAGATACAAATGCAGGGGCAGGTCTTACTCTCACTGCAGTCCCTGAGGGTCCTGCAAATGATTTCAGTGGGGACACAACTGAATCTCTACCGTCGGAAAGTCTGAAGCATAAACAGGCCAAAGAAGACTTGAAGTGAAGAAGGAAAACAGGGTCCAATCCTGCATTTTGCCCGATTAAATTTTTTTTTTTTTAAATCAGTGTTTTTCTGCTCTGACTTGCTGGTTCCATTTCTTTTTTGGGGGTGGGGGGAGAGTATTGTTTTTATTTTATTTTAATTGAAAAAAGGTGTGGAAGAAAACAGGCCCCATCATTTGGATGGTGATCTGCAGTATGTTTAACACTTAGAAAGAGTTGGAAAAAATGAGGGACTCTGCAGGGGGGAAAAAAAACACACACAAAAAAACCCCAAACAGAAAAAAAACCCCAAACCCCACAGACCATTGACTGAGCAGAGGACTCCAGGGAAGGTTTAGAATGTAAATGTTGAGGAAATCTCGTTTTCTAGATTCACTCCCAGAAACATCAGCAAGTGACAGCCACTAAAAATAAGGGGACACCAAATGTCTTGAAAACACAGCGAGATCTGCATCACTTTTCCCTCTCTCCAAAAAGTCCCAGGAATGGGGCAGGGGATAATACATCATCCTCTCTTGCCTTCATTTCACTGCACCCTCAAATAGACCAGTGTCATGGAAAAGAAAATCAAGTGAATAAATGTTGCAATCTATATATATTCGAATAGATAACAAGAACGATTTTACTGTTTGCCATAAATGAAAAACCCCACCAAATCATTCCTCTGATTGAGGTTCTGAAGCTCTGTTTATGGCTGCAAAGTGATTTGATACAAAAAAATTACACATTTTGAGTTATTATATCACCCAGAAATTTGATGCCACTTAACTATGTAATTTTCCGAAATGATATAAAACCACTGCAGAAAAATATTTGAGGAAACCCAAAAGACCTCTTTTTATCTTTTTTTATGGGTCTAAAATGATAACTCGCAGAGATCCTTGCACTGCATGCGAAGGCTGAACTGCCACCTCGGGAGCTTTATTAATATGTATGTAAATATGATCTGGTTAGATCCTGTGTTTCTGTGTCTTTTCACAAGGTGGAGCGGCTAACTAAGCCGATCAGATCAACACCCTGTGTTCATTTATTTGTTTTTCTTCCCAAGCAACAACAGTTAAAGACTCAAAGAGAATGAGGACAGCAGCCTTGTGTATGTCAAGATTGTCTTAAACCTCCTTCCTTCCTTCCTTCCTTCCTTCCTTCCTTCCTTCCTTCCTTCCTTCCTTCCTTCCTTCCTTCCTTCCTTCCTTCCTTCCTTCCTTCCTTCCTTCCTTCCTTCCTTCCTTCCTTCCTTCCTTCCTTCCTTCCTTCCTTCCTCCCTTCCTCCCTTCCTCCCTTCCTCCCTTCCTCCCTTCCTCCCTTCCTCCCTTCCTCCCTTCCTTCCTTCCTTCCTTCCTTCCTTCCTTCCTTCCTTCCTTCCTTCCTTCCTTCCTTCCTTCCTTCCTTCCTTCCTTCCTTCCTTCCTTCCTTCCTTCCTTCCCTCTCTTATCCCCCCCCCCAACTCCCAGATCTGTATCAAAAACAATTTACGTCTAACTTAGCATGAGCTTTCTCAGTAAAGACTGGGAAGAAACCAAAATCACATCACACAGAACACACAGCTCCAGTTTTTCTTCCACTGAAAAGTTATTTGAGCAAATGGGGAGAAAGTGGAAATGGATGCGAAATGTGTCCAAGTGACACATCAAGCTTCTCCTCCGTGAGGAGACTGGGACTTCCTCTTTACACTAAAGCCACTGTTCCTTATGTATTTATATCCGTGCCAAATTTTAGCTAAAGACATTGTGCAATTAAAAAAAAAAAAAAAAGAAAAAGAAAAAGAAAGCCAGAAGCTGAACATGTGTGTGCAGAGAGTTCTTGACTCAGCGTGCCTTGCTGTATGCAGGATAAAATGGAATATTTAACATCACATTAGCTTGTTCTCCCCTGTGATGAGGATGGTGTTTTTGGATGAGAACTCCTCAAATCCCTGCTATATTATGAAGGCAGAAAAGCTGATTACCTTAGTACGAGATGTTTTTTTGTGCATGAGGGTACTCTTTTCCCTCTCATTTAAAACAAGGGACTACAGCACCTTTAAAGCCAGCGAAAAGCTTGTTCTCTCCCTGCAGGTTAAGCTCCCGTTTTGCCTGCTTTTTCCTTTCCTTTGGGTTTTTTTTTTTGTTGGGTTTTGGGGGGTTTTGTTGTTGTTGTTGTTGTTGTCGTGGTCGCGGGGAGCTGCGGCTCGGGGTTTGCGGGCGGGGGGCGGAAGGCCGGCGCTGCGCCGTGGCCCCCCGGGGCGGCGGAGAGGGGGGGCGGGGGGCGCGGGGCCCCTTTCCCGGCTGCGCAGCCCGGGACAAAGCGGGGCGATGTCGGGGGCTGCGCGGCCGCCCCCCGGGGCAGCCCCCGGGGACCCCGGCACCTCTTCTCCTGCGGGGCTGCTGCCACCGGCTGCGGCCGGGGGGGGGGGGGGGGGGGATGGAGGGGGGAGGCACAAGCGCGGGGGCAGCCGCAGATGGAGGCGGGTCGAGGGATAGGTCAAGGTTAGAAGGAGCTTGCTATTGATCTGGCTTTGAACGCGAGACAAGGAGAGCGGAGAGACTAAAGGGGGAGCTGTGAGACAAGACATTAACAGCTTTCAGTGCTAATGATCGCAAGTGCCAGACAGGGGAGGAAAGAGGAGACTGAGAAATCACTTTGGAAATTTTTTTTTTTTTTTTTCCCTTCCTTCCCCCTGTTGGGATGTATTTTCTGAGGAGGAGGAGGAGGCAGGCTGGGGGCTCACCCCCCCGCAGCCCTGCCCGCAGCTGGCGAGGCGGGAGGGGGCACCGGCGGCCCCGCCGCCCCGGGCAGAGCCGGCCCGGTCAATCATTGCCGGCCCTTATCTCCCGCTCCCCGTGCCCACTGGAAGACACTGGTTAATCAGCAGATGATGCCCGGTAACTTCCCGATAAGCTGCCGCTCCGAAGGGGTGCAGCTTCCTGCAGCTCGCCGAGAAACGGCCGCCACCCGGACTTTGCACCCCCGAGGGTGGGAAGCGACACCCCCACGGCCCCCCCCGGGACCGCGGCCGCACAAAGCCTGCCCGGCCCCGGGAGCAGAGGAGGGGTCGAAGCGGGGGAAGGGGAGTGAGGGCAGCTCCCCTCCCCGCGGGCCTGCCCGGGAGCCCCTTCCCCCCGGCCCCCCCATCACCACGCTCGTTTTTCTTCGCGGGACGCTGCAAAACAAACCAAAAGGCGCACGGCGAGGAGTCCGAGCAGCCTTCAGCGCCGCTCAATGTCTTTTATGTGTTTGCCGTGCGCTAATGGAGGCCGGGGGGGGCTGAGCCGGGGCACAGGAGGGCACTGAGGCGCTGGCCCGGCGCCCACCGCCCCGCCGGGGAGCTGGGGGGGGGGGGGGGGGCGGCTGCCCTCGGCGGGCCGGGCTCCGGGGGGCCGGGGGCTGGCAGCGCCGAGCCGCGAGCGGGCGGGCGGGTGTGGGGAGGGAAAGGCAGATTTGCTGGAGGAGGCGAGAGTGATGCTGTTTAGCCAAATTCTACTCAAAGCTGATTAAGGGCACCGAGATGAATTCTGGTCCCCCCCCCAGGGCTCTCATACGATTTAATATGGAAAAAAAAAAATTCGTTTAACGTGGAAAGTAAGTGACACGACTGCAGAGCGGCTCTCCGAGCGGGCTCCGGGTGGAGGGTGGGTTTCTTGGGTTTCTGCTCCATCTGCCTGCAGGGCCCCGGCCCTCCCCCCCTTCCCACTGCCCTCGCCCTGTCCAGCCCCGGTGCTGAAAAGCTGGGAGCACCGACCGGTCTCCTCGTCTGGGGGGAGAACGAGTAGGGGAACAAGGGCAGGAGATGGGCTGGGAGAGGGGAAAAAGTTGATTTCCAAGAATCTCCCAAGTTAGCAGCGCAGGCAGCTGCGGGCATTTACCTGCGTGTGGAAAAGGAGGAACCGCGCACGGGGATGCGGTCCCTGGGAACCCGGCGCCTCTCGATTTACGGCTGAGACTTAATTCCTCCGAGGAAAAATCCTCTCTGCCAGGATTTTAAGTGAAGGGGGGGTGGGGAGAGAAGATCGGAGCGTGTGTGCAGATCGGGAGTGTGTGCGCGCGTGTCCCGCTACCATCACGCTTCGGGTAGGGAGAGAGGAGGGAGGGAAAAGAAGGAAAAAAAAACCACCCCACAAACGCTCTCCCCAGCCCACACAGACACTAGCGGTGGTGTAAAACTGTGCGAAAGAAACGCAGGGGGAAGGCGCTCGCCGCCGATGAGCTGCCGCCGGGCCCGGCGGGGAGAGCCGCCCGCTACCCCCGGGGAGCTGCCGCTGCGGGCTCGGCCGGCGGGGAGCACGGCCCGGCGCCGAGATGGGCCACGGCACCGCCACCGCCACCAGGACCGCCACCAGGACCGCCACCGGCACCGGCCCCCCCCCGCACCGCCCTCGGAGCCCCCGGCAGCCGCCCCCGCCGCCGGGCTCGGGGAAGTTTGGCCGTGCGTGGGGATGCGGGTTTCTCCCCCGCTCCCCCCCTCCCTCCCGCTCCCCGCGTAGCCGAGGGAGCGGCGCGGAGCCCGGATCGGCTCCGGCTGGGGGGAGTGTGAGTGCGGGCGTGAGTGCGGGCGTGAGTGCGGGCGTGCGAGCGGCGCTGGCTGTTCTCCTGCCGGGTACAATGTTAAAAAGCCACCGCTAGTCGCCCCCAGCGCTCCGACTCTCTGGGTCTTTTTGTCTCTGGTGCAGATTAAACGTCACGTCCGCACTTGAACTTGAATTTTATCCCATTGTACAGAGGCAGCCCCAGCCATAGAGAGACAGAGCGCTCCCAGAGAACCAGGACTCCGCCATCTTCACATTGCAATATATAATAGTAATAGCCAGCACCAGCCCAGCTGCACTGGGGGCTTCCTTCCTTCCAGTCCTAGCGCCAGGCGAGGGGGGAAGAGTGCAAAGTGGTGCGGGAGCACCGGCAATCCAAAAGCACCAGGGCAAAGCAGTGCCACTTGAACTGGGAAAGAGGAGACACAGTTTTGGCTACCCCTTTGCAAAAAAATTCGCTCTATCTATCTACCCAGCAAGGGTCAATCTCTGAAAAGCTTTTTTTTTCTTTGGCAATTTTTTTTTTTTTTTTTTTGTGTGTGGGGGCAATCCCAAATCTAGTACTTTTTTTGCTATTCCTGCTTTTTTTTTTTTTTGCTTTTTAAAAATTTTTAATTTTTTTTTTTCTTTTTTACCCTCCTGGTGGAAAAGCGCACTTGCCAATTTGCCAAGCACTCTGGAAAGAGGGAAAGAGAAAAGTGTCACTGGCGGTGCATATCCTGCTAAGTTGAAGAAGAGATCTGGAAGTCCAAGTGGCAGAAGCAGTGGAGGAAAGACAGAGTGTGTGAGAAAAAAAAAAAAGAGCGAGAAAGAGATTTTCCTGACGATGATGATGATTTTTAATTGAGAGGGGATCCCATCCAGCGCACCACAGCAGCAACAAAAAGGAGGCCTTTTTTTTTCTTTTTTCCTTTTTTTTTTTTTGAAAGAAGAGAAGAACTCGATAAAGAAGAAGAAGAAGAAGAAGAAAGAGGAAAAAAAAAAAAAAAAGAGGAGGAGGATCGCCCCCCCAGCACATCCCCCCGAACCAGTGCAGCTCTCCAGGCGATGCCAGTGTAAATGCCAGGGCAATGTCCCGTCGCAAGCAGGGAAACCCGCAGCACTTGTCACAAAGAGAGATTATCACACGTAAGTTTGAACTTGGAACAAGACCGAGCCGAAATCGAGGAGCGAAATTAGGGAAGGGGAGGAAGCGGTTGGGGGGGGGATGGGGGGGGGAAGACTCCGGGAGCAGCCGAAGCTGGTAAATGACTTCAGCGAGAGGGAGAGGAGCAGGGAATTAAAGAGGGGAGGGGGGTGTGTGGCTAGGGGGGATGGGCTGGGGGTGGAGGGGGGGGGGAGAAGCCCGAAGTTTGCCGTGCGTTTCCGCAGCGGTGCGGAGGTGAGGCGGGCGGGCGGCGTGGTGCGGGGCCGGCGCTGCCGAGGGGGAGAGCGCGGCGCGGGGCGGTGCGAGGAGGGGCGGGGGTCCCGCCGGGAGCAGCGGGTGCGTGTGCGGGGGGCGGCAGAGCGGGCCGGGCCGGGCCGGGGCTCCGCCGCTCCCCCTGCCCCGCCGGCGGTGGGAAAAGTTGTCCGAGCAGCTCGGCGTGACAGCCAGGGCTGGGGGGGGTGGTCAAGGTGGGCAACGAGGGGGGGAGAAGCGGAGCGGCCGGCGGGGGGGGTGGGGGTGTTTAACGGGAAGCACACGGAGGCGGTGGGCCGGACGGGGAACGCGGGGCGGTGTCGGCGGCCCCCCGGTGCGGGGACGCGGGGCAGGTAGCTGGGCAGGCGGCACCGCACCCGCCCCGGGAGCATCGCCGGCGGGGGGAGAGCAGTCCCCTCCGGAGCGGGGAAGCGGAGGGAGGCAGGACCGGCTCGGCGGGGGCCGCAGAGGGGCCGGGGGCGGGAGGAGATGTCTGGCGGCGGCGGGGTGAGAGCCGAGGCAGAGGGACGGGGGCTGCGGGGCACGAAACGCGGGCCGGGCGGCGGCAGCTCGGGTGCCGGGGAAGGAGCGGAGGCTGCACTTTGCCGAAGCTCCCATTGTGAAGAGAACCCCCCCCCCAAAAAAGAGAAAAAATAGGGGAGGAAAAGAGGAAAAGATAAAGCGGGGGGCGGGAAGGAGGCGCCCCCCCCGCCCCCCCCCAGTTCCCGGGAGAGGGGCGAGTGCCTGAGGCGGAGTCGGGCCGTTCCCCGCGCCGGGCGCCCCGCTCCGCTGCTCCGCCGCTCCCGTCCCCGCGGGGCCGGTGCTGCGGGGGGGGGGGGGGGGGGGTGTGCGTCTCCCAGGGCGCGGGGCCCCCGGCGCTGTCCGCTGCTCCGCCGCCCCCGGGGCACGGGGGAGGTGAGGGTGTCGGGGGGGGGGGGTTGTCCCCCGTTTCACTCCTGTAGCATCGGACCCGTTTGGAGGGGCTGGTAGGAAATGCCTGGGGAGGTTTGGGGAGGGAGGCTGGGCCGGGACCCCGCACCCCGCCGGGAAGGCCGGCCGGACCCCAGCCCCCCCCCCCCCCGCGACGAGTCCGCAAGTTGCTGTGTTGCGGGGGGCGGCGGCGCGGACGGAGCCAGCCCCGGGCTGAGCCTGAGCCGCGGCGCATCCGAATATTTATGTTGAGATTTTAAAGAATTTAAATAAATAAATAAAATATTCCCCCGGCTTTTCTCCCCTCCCCTGAAAGCCAAGAATAGGAGCCATCTGCCAGGAGCATTTGGTGCTTGCGAGCTCCCCTCTTTCTTTGTTACCGGTGATAAATTTCTGTTTGTAAGATTTCCTCGGGAATGGAGATATATATGTGTGTTATATAATTTTTCCACCTCCTGTGAGATTCTTTTTTTCTTTTGGTAGCGGAGGGTTGTGGGGGGGCGGTTTGGGTCCCGAAATTTAAATTTCTTTCGCTTTCTTTCCCTCTTCTTTTCTTTTTCTTTTTTTTTTTTTTTTCGGTGTGCGCCTTTATTTTTTAACCCGTTCCTCCTCCCCCTCCTTCCCCCCCAGCCCATCAGCTGGTGGAACACAAATGAAGATGCATCTGGTATTCAGCTCTTTCTGGGGGGTTTGTTTTTAATTCATTGTTATTTTGGAGTCAGATTTGCATCACCATAAAAGGTGGATTCCCCCCCTCCTCAACTCCCTCCCCTTCGTTAATTGCTTTTTTGTTTTTAACCATCCGGTTTGGAAAATGCGTTTCCCTTTTTTGTTGGTGGCTTCTTAATCTCCCCCCCCCCCCTTTTTTTTTTTAAGAAAAAGCACCAACAACCTAACCCCTCTAAATCGCCCTGTGCAATTTCTCCCACTTCTTTTCTGTCTCAGTTGCAATGAGATGTAGGGTGTTGAAAGGGGGTGTGCGGAAAATCTGGTTTGGTGCGCACGTCTGAATTTGTTTAAAGGGGTGAAAACATTTCTTTTCTCGCTGCTGTTGCTGGGGGGGGGGGAGGTGGGGTGAAGAAGAGAGCCAGGTAGGTTTGTTCTTCCAATCTGATCTCCTTTTCTGATCGCTTTACTGGAAAGTAAATAATGAGGCAGGAGAGCATTAAAAGGTGCCGAGGAGCTGCGTGTACAATGGGTTTAGCGGGGAGGCTGGGGAGGAATGGAGAGCAGAGCGGTACGCAGCTTCCCCCCCCTCCCCTCCTGTATTCCTCTCTCTCTCCATCCCGAGGAAGGTGGCAGAGAAATCAGGCTGCGTACTGAACAGTGGCAGAAAAACCCGCAGGTATCCAGGGGAGGAGGGGGTGGGAGCCGGGGGGCTGCGGCTGGGGCAGGGTGCGGGGCCGGGGGAGCAGGCAGCGCGGGCAGCGCCGAGCCCCAGCTGCAGACTGGCAGGAGGGGGGGGGGTCGCAGTCCCCACACCTCTCGGGAAGGTGTCATGCGTGGGGGAAAAGCAGCCAGGGAGAGCGTCCTCTGCGAGGGGGAGTTCGGAAAGTAGCGGGAATGGGAAACCGAAACGCTTTCCAGAAAATCCAGCCAGCCCCAAGCCAAGCCCCCAAAGCTGGGATGGATTGATACTGTTTTCTGAAACCGTGCGTTTATGTCATGTTGAGCTCGGGCTTTTCCCCCCTCCTTTTTGGCATCTGTCAGGAGAGTTGCATTTCAGGATGGATTGGAGGTCTGTGCCAGGGAAGGAAAGGGAGATTGGGAGAGAGACAGGGAGAGAGAGAGGGAAGGGTTTTCTGACACTGCTCAGCTGGAGTTTATTGGGTTTCATGCTCTTGGTGTTCAGTGAAACGGTTGGATCCGGAGTGTAAGACAAACAAACAAACACAAAAAGCAGCGAGGCTGCGAGGTAGCTGTGCTCCCGAGTTGCAGTGTCTCATCAGCACGGTGGTCTTCCAGGCTGCAGAGCAGAGTGGCCTGTTCGTCCTCGCCGGGCTCACCCGGGCAGCCGTGTCATGCACGCGTGTGCGGGACAAAAAGAGGGGAAACCGATGGAGGGACACGAGCAGCTCTGGACCTTGCCTCAGTGGTGGTGGACAGAACAAACTTGGTAACTGAGCTCGCTTAAACGAGCGGAAAAAGCAAAAGAGGTGATTATGTCGCAGAGAGGAGGCTGAGCTGTCGAGCTGCTCTGTGCAAAGGAACGTTATTTTGGTTTGATTCAAATTGCTGATTTCCCAGCTTAAGATCTTTATTTAACTCAGAAATCTGTTTTCAGACTAGCCCTGCATTTTGCATTTGAAGGAAATGTGAAAGGTGAGAGCATATGAAAAGCTCTCTGGTAGCAGTTTTACAGAAGGCGGCAAAGCAAGAACAGTTCAGTGGAGCAGCAGCAAAGATTGGGAGGGAAAGGCACAGCAAAATTGTACAAATCCAGAGAATTGCAGAGAGCCAGGTTTCCCAAGGAGGCTCTTCAGTACCTGGGTCAACAGGTTCCCTAGGAAGAGCAGTAATTTTCCTTATCTCTTTGTATTTGTACATAGTCACTAAAAACAATAAAAGAAAACCCTACCATTTTTTGCATGTCAAAGTTTTGCAAACGTTTCAAGGAGCTGCTCTTAAAGTGCCTTTGGATTTAGTACAATTCATGCACTTTTTCCTGCAGAAGACACCCACACCGAGGTAATCAGCTCCAGCACAAAGAGAACCTAACCTGCGACTTCAGGATCACAGAGGGAATCGTTGCTATTTGGGAGCTGGCTGACTTTCTCATCATGCCTGCGTAGCTGTGCACAGAAAAGCTTTTCGTGCTTTCCAAAGCCACTACACGCGTTAGCTTTAAATAGGATAGGGGGAAAAACGGTTGCGTGCTGTCCGCTTCCAGGCTGCCTTTCGGTCGCATGTATTTGTGTCGGACTTCACCAGGTTAAAAGAAAACACCAGCACGTTTTCATAGTTTCTGATCTTTTAAAATATTTTTTAGAAACTGGTGCAGAGTAACCCGGTTGTGGGTCTGGGCTGTTCCGCCCTCGCTGGTCGGCGCGCTCGGCGGTTCACACCGGCGCGCAGCGGCCGGGAAATCCTTCGGCGTTATTTTGTCTTCTCGGCTGGTCGGCAGACGCCGAGCGCGTTTGGCCAGGCCCGTTGAAGCACCCAGAAACGGAAGCCATGGCCGTTTTCACACCCCGGCTGCCTTCGGCGGGAACGGCGGGAGCCCTTGCCCCGCGCCAGACGCGCGTTTCTCCGCGGAACAAAGGGCGGCCGGGCGGGCTGCGGGGCGGGCTGCGGGGCGGGCTGCGGGGCTGGCGGCGGCTGTGACCCGGCGGGAGCAGCGCGGGTCGCGGGCAGCGGCTCCCGACCCGGGCCGGCCCCTCTCCCCCCGGGGCCGACCCCGCCGCCGGCGCCGCGCCCCGCGGGGAAACCGCCTGGCGCGAGGCGGCCGCGCCTCCTCGCGCCCCCACCCGCACCCCGCGCGCGGCGGAACGCGCCTTCCCCACGCGGCTCGGCTTTTCTTTTTCTTTTTCTCCTCTTTTTTTCCTCTCCCCCTCGCTCGCCCCGCAAGCCCGCCCGGTGCTCCCCGGCTGCAGGTGGCGGCTGTGACGACTAGGGGGAGCTCATCGCCCGCCTCATGGCCGCGCCAGCCGCTCCCGGAGCCCGTCCCCGCGGGAAGGCCCAGCGGACCCGGCCCCGACGACGTCGCCGCCGAGCAGCCGACTCGGGCGGGCGGGAGTCCATAACTAAAATTAGTTCTTAGCGGTGCCTTTCATCGTCGGCGCGCAGTGCTCCTTTCGTCGCGGTCGGCTCGCGACCGGGGTCACGATACCTGCGCGTGGGGGAGCCCCGCCGAGATCCGTTTGCGTCTTCCAGTGGGTGCAGAAACGCAGCGCGAGGAAGCTGGAGCTGGAGAAGGAGGTGTGCAAGGCAGTGCAGCGGGCATACCCGCACTTAGTTTGGCATTGATTACCTGTCAGAAAGCCGCCCGTACCCCCGCCGAGAGGATCTGATACTAGGTAGTTTACCGTACTTTCATCCGCAGGTCCTCACAGCAAAAAAAAATAATCTGCAGTCCTTGCAGATGAAAATAAGCTTTTTTTTTTTTTTTTTTCCTAGAGACATAAACACAAAATCACATCTGTCGCGTAGAAGTTGCTGCTCGGCCGGGCTTGCGCTGTTCTCTGCCGCAGTCGGCTCGCGCACCACGGGCAGACTTCAGCGGGATGCTTTCTTGCCCAAACGTACAATTTCGTGGCGTACACACGGGAAGCTTTGATCAGTGGATGCTTGTTTCACCCAACCTGAGAAATTCATCAGGTTATGGTACTGTTAACATAGCACAAGCGCCTTCTTATTTTCAGGGCGCAAGATGTGGACAGAGGTTATCCCGTGACAGGAAAGTGCGCTCTGTTCTAACCTGAAAGAGAAGTAAATTAGGTCAGACAAAAGATCAGGGCTGTCATCAGCTGTACAAAAACCCTTCACTCCTGGGTAGAGAGGGCCAGCAATTTATCTGACGATTTCTCTACTTCGTTTCATGTTTGAATTGAGCTTGTTGGGAGCATACAGACAGCAGCCAGCTCCTCTGACAGGCCGGTAAGCTGAAGAGCACAGTGCCCGGGCTGCTGCTGCTGCTGGTGTTCCCCAGCCACGGCGGAAAACCTTCCCTTCTCCCCTCCCAAAACCTCAGACTTCGCCGACGGTAGCTTTCCTTCCATTCCACGACTGTTAACTTTTACCAGGAGAAACGATGATCCCCCTCTCCTCCTCCCTGTCGCCTCTGCCCACCCAGCGCACGCACACCCACGCTCCTCTTCCTCCCGCTCCCTCCTCTGTTTCCCACCCGTCCCGCTCCCCCAGGTCAAAGCCCCATAGAAGAGTCTCCCTTCTGAGACCTGCTACCCCAAAAATGGCCCTCCGCTTCCTTGCCGGAGTGTTTTCTTCTCCTTGGCTGCAGTTCGGTTTCTCGAGGGTTGCGTTGCAGTTGTCAATTGAATTTGGTCTCCCCTTGGCCGCCTCCAGAGAAAGCGCGTGGAAAAATACATGGGGGCTGGGGGTTATCACCTGCTTTAAAGTTAGCGGTACTGTAACAGCGCTTGGTGAAGCACCAGCATTGGCTGTAGATGGATTTATATATACATATGTACCTTTTAAACGAGGGAGGGAAAAGGCTTCAATAACTGTGCATTGATAAATGCGTGATTCATTCAGCTGCTCTTACTACAGCACCTTCCTCTTTCGTGTTTATGTACTTTCTTAAAATGTATCTGGGCAGGCTGCACACCGCTCCTCGGCACCCACGGTTACAGCCTCGGAGGCAGCTGTGTGTTCAGCTCCTGAACACCAGTTGTGTTTGCTCACTGGCTGCCCTCCCTCCCTTCCTCCTTCCCCAAAAGCTGTTGCTTTCTTGGTACCGTAGACCCTTGCTGCAGCTTTAAGTAGCAGCTTCTTTTTTTTTTATTTTCTTTTTTTTTTTTTCTTTTCCGAAGGATATATAAAAAATGCCTAAAGCAGGCTATTCGAAAACAAATTAAAGCAGAGGGACACACTTCATGCATTGCAGGCACGGGCCGGTAGAAGGGGGTTAGAAGAATATCATCATTTTACTGGCAAAAGTGACACCAGATCGGGGATTTGATTAATGGTGCAGCATTCACATGGACTTAGTTCTGTATTTCTGACATATACAAGTCTTTT
>NW_027448970.1:0-37974 GCF_030867145.1 Opisthocomus hoazin
TCTCTGTGTCCAGCTCCCTGGCGCTGTTTTTTGCTTCCCCCAGCCCATCTTGTAGCCCATCACTGGTTTTGTTTCGTTGGTTTTTTGGTCTTCCTCTGTGTCTCGCTGTCCAGCTCCTGGTCGCGGTTCTTCAATCCCTCCGTCTTCCCTGGAGCGTGCTTTTGCTTTTTTTCCATTCTCCATTGTGCTCTGTCCGGTCCCCTGTTGCTCTTTATCCATTCCTCCCTCTCTGCCCCGTGGCCCGTCACTTTTTCTCCTTTTATTTCTGCCTTTCCCTCTGTCCGACTCCCTGTGCCTGGTTTTTAAATTCCTTCCTCTCTGCCCTGTCACCCGTGCCATCTTTTGCCTTTCTCGGTCTCTCTCTGGCCAGCGCTCTGTCCATATTCATTGATTCTTCCCTCTCCACCTCGTAGCCTGTTGCTTTTGTCCTTTGTCCTTCTTACTTGTGTCTGTCTCCCCGATGACCCTGTTTTAGAATCCCCCCCCCTTTCTTTCTGTACGCATTACTCTCTGGCTTTTTGCTCTCTGGCTCTCTTTTGTTCAGCTCCCGCTCCCTACTTCTTAAGTCTTCCCTCTTTTCCCTGTAGCGTGTAGCTATGTGGTTTGTTTCGTGTTGTCCTGCCCACCCTCGCCCCTTCCCTCCGTCGTTTGCGTTCCCGGCTCCCTGTCCATGTTGTCTCATTCCTCCCTCTCTGCCCTGTTTTTGTAGCTTTTTTTTTTTGTCTTTCCCCATCTGTCTCAGTCCGGGTCCCTGCCCCTATTCATTTTTCCTCCCTTCCTGTCGTGCTGCCCGTTGCAGGTTTTTTCTGCGCCTCTGTCCTGCTCCCCCATCCTTTTTCGGTCTCTGTCCTGCTCCCTCTCCTTCTTTCTGCTGCCACTCTTCCTCTCTTCCTGCTGCTTCTTTCTCCGTCTCTGTGGGACTGCCTGTCCCCGTCCTTCTCTCGCTGTCCCTTTCCCTGCTTCGTGCTTTCTCGTTACACCGCCGCTGTCACTTTTCTCCTCTCTTGTAGTGGCCTGCACCCTGCTCCTCATTTTTGGCGGCCTCTGCCGAGCAGCGCATCGCTCCTGGAGCCGACTGACCGACTGTTCCCTGCTGGAGCAACGGGCGCAGCTGCGGGAAGGACTGCCGAGGTGTCGGAGGGGCAGAGGGAGCATCGGGGGCCCCGAGCCCCGGAGCAGAGCGGCTCCCGGGACTGGCTGGGTGCGTGACTGAATAAAGACCTGCGGTCCCTTTTGCCCTCGCGGCTGCGTTTGTGCGTGGTTTGCACGGGACGAGGGGCTGCGCCAGAGCCCAGGGGAGGAGGGGACGGGCTGTGGGGCAGGGGCGACGGCCCCCTGTTCCTGCCGGGCTCCAGCCGTGGGCCGGGGGAGCCCCAGGTGTGGGCAGCACGGCTGATGGCGACGGCCCCTCCCTCTGCCGGTGGAGGGCCCGGTGCTGCCGTGACCGGGGTGGCCGTGGAGGGGCCGGTGCGAGCCGAGGGAGGAGCGGAGCCGTGACCGGGCTGCGGCTGCAGGGAGGGAGAAGGTGAGCGCGGGGCGGTCGATGGAGCGGCGGGTCCCGGGGAAAGCCCCGAGGCGGGCGACGGTACCTGCCGAGCGGGGTCCGTGTGGGAGGCAAGGAGCGGCGGGGGTCCAGCGCCGTTTCGGGCACGGTGTCCCCGCAAGCCGAGGCCCGCAGCTCCCGCGGCGTGCTGGGAGCTGTAGTGCTGGGGCGCGGGGCGCGCTGTCGGTCACGCTACTCCCCGGGGCATGCCGGGAGGTGTAGTCTTCCGGCTGCCGGGCGGCCGAGCCCTGCTAGCCAGGGCATGCCGGGAGGTGTCGTTTTCAGGGACTCGGCTGCCGGGCAGCCGCATTGCTCTCGGGCATGTGCGACGAGGCATTGTGCTTGGTCCCGCCACAGCCCCCGCTGCGCGGGACGAAGGGTAGTTCTGTGGTCAGTTCCGTGTGTTTTTCTGCAGCCTTCCCGCTGCGTCCGGTCCCCAGAAAGCGGTGCGGCCGCGCCTCGACCGGGCGTGCCGCAGGGCTCGCTGCTGCCACCCGGTGAGCAAAGTTCGTTACTGCGGCTCGGGTGGCGCCAATGCGCGGTGGCGCCGAGTCCAAGAGCTCGCTGCTGCCACCCGGTGACCAAAATTCGGTACTGCCGCTCGAGTGGCACAGGTGCTGTGCGCGCTGGGAGGAGCCGTGCCCTGTGTGTCCGGTGCTGCAATAAAGGACGCCTGCCTGCTTGCTGAAATGCCCAAACGGCTTCAGAGGGTCTTTGTGTTTGCCCAATGACGGCACCGTGGGATCCAGCCGTGGGCCGGAGCCGGAGGAGCCCCAGGTGCGGGCAGCACGGCTGATGGCGACGGCCCATCCCTCTGCCGGTGGAGGGCCCGGTGCTGCCGTGGCCCGGGTGGCTGTGGAGGGGCCGGTGCGAGTCGAGGGAGGAGCGGAGCCGTAGCCGGGTTGCGGCTGCAGCGAGGGAGAAGGTGAGCGCGGGGTGTGTGGGGGTGTGGATGGAGTGGCAGGTCCTGGGGAAAAGCCCCCGGGAGGTCGGGGTCTGGGTCGGGGGCAAGGAGCGGCGGGGGTGCGGCGCCGTCTCGGAGCCGCGAGTCGGGGGCTGCTCGGAGCGGGAGGCGCGCGGCAGGGCGCTGCCCGGAGCCGTGCGGAGGTGCCGCCCCGTGCCGGCGGCGCCGCCCCGTGCCGGCGGCGCGCGCTGCCTGGACCCGGAGGTGGGGCCGGGCGTGGGCGCCGCGCCGTGTCCGCTGGCGCCGTCCCCTGGCCGCGATGCGGTACTGCAGCTCGGCGTTCCGCGCAGGGACTGGGGACTGGCCACTCCGGCGCGCCGTCGGCACGTGGCGCATGCGCGGTGCGGCGCAGCAGCATGGCGGCGCCCTGGTGTCGGGTGCCGGGGCGGCGGGGGAGCAGAGAGGCCAGCCGTGAGGCGCGGGCTCCCCTGCGACGGGTGCGGGGGTGCGTGGTGGCTGCCCGAGGGTGGTGGGACGGGAAGCTTCGAGCCGCCCGCTGTGACAGGCTGCCGGTGCGCTGGAGGCGAGGCGGGTGCGGGCAGCCCCGGGGCCAGAGGCGGGAGGTGACGGAGGGGAAGGGGGGAAGGAGGCGGGCACCCCCCCCAACTAGGCAGCGCTCCCCGGCCCCGCTCGCCCCGCGCAGCCGCCCCCAGCTCCAGCACGTCCCCTGAAGCCTGTCCCGGAGCCCCCGGCCTCCCCCAAGGCCCGTGGTGCGGGCGGCACACTGGGCCTCGAGCGTGCCTCGGCCTCCCTTAACGCGGTCGCCGCTGCTTCTTTCTCTGTGGCAGGGGCCGCGCTGAGGACGCGTTTGTCCGTTCCTGCCCTGGGGATGCCGTTGGCTGCGCCCGCTCCAGGCTTGTGAGGGCTGTGTGTGCCGGGCCTCGGTCTCCTGGCGTCGTGGGGGCGAAAAGGGAGAGGCGGAGCGCTGAGTGGCTGCGGACGGGAGCTGGCGGGGCTGAAGCTGGAGAGTCCCGAGAAGGCTGAAGAAGAAGAAAAAATGGAAGGCCACCTGGCTGGCAGCTGCCTGGCTCCGCAGGCAGGAGAGAGCCTGCCTCTGCGGGTGAGGAAGGCTCCCTCTTGGTAGCCTGCAGCAGGCCAGGCCGCCAGCGTGTCCCGCAGGGTCTGTATGTGTCACCAGCAGCAGCATGGTACGGTTGTGGAGCGCGTGAGCGAGCGAGGCTACGTGCCTAGGGAGCCTCGTGTCCTGAGAGCCGCGACACATGCGCGTTTTTTCTTAGGTGTAGGACAGCCAAGCGACCGGAGTTACGGAAGAGGAAGGGAGGAGCGCAGGAGAGAGAAGCGCCTGAAGCGGCAGAGTCTCCCGGCAGCGCCGAGAGTGAGATCTGCGGTGAGTGGCGGGCCTCCGGGGCCCTGTCGCCCCTCTTCTGCGTCCCGGGCCCTCCCCTGGATCCTCCTCTCTCCCACGCTGCTGTGATTGTTTTGTTTGTTTTTTTTTTTTCTTTTTCCTTTTCTTTCCCTTTCCCTGTACCTCCCGTCTTCTGTCTGTGTTTGTGTCCTGCTACCTCTCCCTCTTTTTCTCCCTCCAGAATTTCTTTAGCCGGCTCCCTGTCTCTGTTGCTCTGTTTCTCTGTCCTGCTGCCTGTCCGGTCGTTTCTTGCTATACGTCCCTGTTCAGCCAGCTCTCCCTTTTTGCCCTTCTCTCCTTCTCTGTCCTGCTTCATGGCCCTTTCTCTCCGTCCTGTAGCCCCTTGCTGGTTTGTTTTGGGGTTTCCCTGCACACCCCCCCCCCGCCCCCCCTCTTCTTGGTCTCTTTGTCTAGATCTGACCCTTTCTTTGTTTCTCGGTCCCTTTTTTCCTGTTCACTGTCCTTTTTCTCTCTCTGCCTGTGTGTCCTGTGCTCCATTGCCATCTTTGTCTCTCCTTTCTTCTTCATCTCCTCCCCCTGCCCCTGTCTCTCTCTCCCTCTTTCGCGCTCACCGGCCCAACATTTTCGTGCTCCGTCTCTGCAAGGCTCCTCGTCCCTGTTTTTCTTGATTTCTCTACCTCTCTGGCGTTTTCTTTCGACCCTTCTTTCTCTCTGAGCTCCTCGGTCTTCTCCCGTGTCTTATTTTCGTCTTCCTAGTGCTCTGCCCTGCTCCCCGTCACTTATTTTCTCTCTCCGTTTCTCTGCCCTGCTCCCCCTCGCTCTCTTTCTTTCTCCGTTCCCCTCTGCTGCTCCACAGCAGTGTTTTTCCTTTCTCCGGCTCTCTGACCTGCTCCCCGCCCACCCAGGTTGGCCGTCCCAGGTTTTGTGCTGTTTTTTCCCTTCTCCGCCTCTCTCTCCTGCTGCCCAGCCGAGGCGTTTCCCCCTCCGTCTCTGTCCTGCTCCCCTGTCTCTTATTTTTGCCTGTCTTTCACTTTATCCTGCCTCCCTGTCCCCTTTTTCTCTCTCAGTATCACCTTGTCCCACTCCCTTTCTTTGACAATCTGTCCTGCTCCTTGTCCTTCTCTTTCCCTTCTCTGTCATTCCCCATCCTTCTTCTGGCCTTTCTTCCTTCTCTTTCTACCCTGCTGCCGCAGTGCTTCTTTCTCCATCGCTGTCCTGCTCCCTGGCCCTTGTTTCCTCTCGCCGTCACTCTGTCCTGGTTCCTGTCCCCCGGTTTTTCTGTCTCTGTGTCTCTGTCCTGCTGCCTGTCTGGTTGTTTCTTGCTATACGTCCCTGTCCAGCCGGCTCTCCCTTTTTGCCTTTCTCTCCTTCTCTGTCTTGCTTCCCGGCCCTTTCTTCTCTTCCTCTCTCTCTGTCCACTAGCCCCTTGCTGGTTTGTGTTGGGGTTCCAACCCTAACCACCCTCTTCTTCGTCTGACCCTTTCTTTGTTTCTTAATACCTTTTTCCCTGTTCACTGTTGTTTTTCTCTTTCTGTCAGTGTGTGGGGACGGGGGTGGGAAGCTCGGGGCGGGGAGTGGAGGCTGGAAAGAGGTAGGAGGTTGCAGAGGGGTGGGAAGCTGAACTATGTAGAGGCCAGCAAAATGGGAGGTAGGAGGCTGATGAGGGGTGGGAGGCTGGGGGCGAGAGTAGAGACCAGAAAAAGAAGGAGGCCGGAAAGGGGTGGGAGGCCGCAGCAGGGTGGGAGGCCGGGGGCGAGAGTAGAGGCCAGAAAGAAAAAAAGGAGGCCGGAAAGGGGTGGGAGGCTGCAGAGGGGTGGGAGGCCAGGGGCGAGAGTAGAGGCCAGAAAGAAAAAAAGGAGGCCGGAAAGGGGTGGGAGGCCGCAGAGGGGTGGGAGGCCAGGGGCGAGAGTAGAGGCCAGAAAAAAAGGAGGCTGGAAAGAGATGGGAGGCTGGGGGGTGCGAGTAGAGGCCAGAAAGGCCCTTTTCTTCCGGCTTCTTCCCTGTCTTTATCTCTCTTTCCTGCCTTGTTTATTCCTCTGATTCAAGTTCTCTCTCGATCTGTGAGTTCTGCTTCCCACTCCTCATATTCTCTCTCTTTCTCTGTCCTATTCCTGCATACAGTGTGCAGTGAGGCTTCTTGTCTAGGAAGCCGCGTCTCGTATGAGCTCTAAGACAACCACATGCATTTTCTCTCAGGTGGAGGCGAGCCAAACGATTTGAGTTACAGAAGAAGAAGGGAAGAGAGAAGGAGAGAGAAGCATCTGAAGTGTCCAAGTCTCCCGGCAGCACCGAGAGCGAGAGCTGCGGTGAGTCCTGGGCCCTCGGGGCCCTGTCACCCCTCTTCTGCATCCTGGGCCCTCCCCTGGCTCCCTCTCTTTCCCACACTGCTACGACTATTTTTTTTTCTGCTCTTGTGTACCGTCTTTCTCCATCTGTCTCTGACTTGTCCCCATCTTTTAGGTCCTCCCTCTTTCTGCCCTGCAGCCCGTGGCGTTTTTTTCCGTCTTCCCCTCTTTCTGTTCAGCTCCCGGTTACTACTTTTGCTTTCCTCCTGCTCTGTAGCCTGTCAGTACTTTTGCTGTCTCTGGTGCTCTTTTGTCTGGCTCCTTGTCCCTTGATTTGAGGCCTTCCTTCTCGGCTCCATAGCGCGTCACAGATCTACTGCTTTCTCCATGTCTATTCTATTCTATTTCCTCATCTCTCTTTGCCCAGGTCCCTGCCGCTATTCTTTTTTCCTCTTTCAATGCTACAGGGTTTTTTTTTGCATCTCCTTCCTGCTCCCCGTTCTTCATTTTCGGTCTCTGTCCTGCTCCCTCTTCTTCTTTCTGCTGCCACTCTTCCTCTCTTCCTGCTGCTTCTTTCTCCATCTCTGTGGGACTGCCTGTCCCCGTGCTTCTCTCGCTGTCCCTTTCCCCGCTTCGTGCTTTCTCGTTACACCGCCGCTGTCCAGCCATCTGTCACTTTTCTCCTCTCTTGTAGTGGCCTGCACCCTGCTCCTCATTTTTGGCGGCCTCTGCCGAGCAGCGCATCGCTCCGGGAGCGGACTGACCGACTGTTCCCTGCTGGAGCAACGGGCGCAGCTGCGGGAAGGACTGCCGAGGTGTCGGAGGGGCAGAGGGAGCATCGGGGGCCCCGAGCCCCGGAGCAGAGCGGCTCCCGAGACTGGCTGGGTGCGTGACTGAATAAAGACCTGCGGTCCCTTTTGCCCTCGCGGCTGCATTTGTGCTTGGTTTGCACGGGACGAGGGGCTGCGCCAGAGCCCAAGGGAGGAGGGGACGGGCTGTGGGGCAGGGGCGACGGCCCCCTGTTCCTGCCGGGCTCCAGTCGTGGGCCCGGGGCCGGGGGAGCCCCAGGTGTGGGCAGCACGGCTGATGGCGACGGCCCCTCCCTCTGCCGGTGGAGGGCCCGGTGCTGCCGTGACCGGGGTGGCCGTGGAGGGGCCGGTGCGAGCCGAGGGAGGAGCGGAGCCGTGGCCGGGCTGCGGCTGCAGCGAGGGAGAAGGTGAGCGCGGGGTGCGGGGGGAGGTGGATGGAGCAGCGCGTCCCGGGGAAAAGCCCCCGGGAGGGCGGGGTCCGTGTCGGGGACAGGGAGGGGCGGGGGTTCGGCGCCGTGTCGGAGCCGCGAGTCGGGGGCTGCCCGGAGCCGTGCGGAGGTGCCGCCCCGTGCCGGCGGCGCGCGCTGCCCCGACCCGGAGCGGTACTGCAGCCAGGCGTTCCGCGCAGGGACTGGGGGCTGGCCGCTCCGGCGCGCCGTCGGCGCGTGGCGCATGCGCAGTGCGGCGCAGCAGCATGGCGGCGCCCTGGTGTCGGGTGCCGGGGCGGCGGGGGAGCAGAGAGGCCAGCCGTGAGGCGCGGGCTCCCCTCCGGCGGGTGCGGGGGTGCGTGGTGGTTGCCCGAGGGTGGTGGGACGGGAAGCTTCGAGCCGTCCGCTGTGACAGGCTGCCGGTGCGCTGGAGGCGAGGCGGGTGCGGGCAGCCCCGGGGCCAGAGGCGGGAGGTGACGGAAGGGAAGGGGGGAAGGAGGCGGGCACCCCCCCCAACTCGGCAGCGCTCCCCGGCCCCGCTCGCCCCGCGCAGCCGCCCCCAGCCCCAGCACGTCCCCTGAAGCCTGTCCCGGAGCCCCCGGCCTCCCCCAAGGCCCGTGGTGCGGGCGGCACACTGGGCCTCGAGCGTGCCTCGGCCTCCCTTAACGCGGTCGCCGCTGCTTCTTTCTCTGTGGCAGGGGCCGCGCTGAGGACGCGTTTGTCCGTTCCTGCCCTGGGGATGCCGTTGGCTGCGCCCGCTCCAGGCTTGTGAGGGCTGTGTGTGCCGGGCCTCGGTCTCCTGGCGTCGTGGGGGCGAAAAGGGAGAGGCGGAGCGCTGAGTGGCTGCGGACGGGAGCTGGCGGGGCTGAAGCTGGAGAGTCCCGAGAAGGCTGAAGAAGAAGAAAAAATGGAAGGCCACCTGGCTGGCAGCTGCCTGGCTCCGCAGGCAGGAGAGAGCCTGCCTCTGCGGGTGAGGAAGGCTCCCTCTTGGTAGCCTGCAGCAGGCCAGGCCGCCAGCGTGTCCCGCAGGGTCTGTATGTGTCACCAGCAGCAGCATGGTACGGTTGTGGAGCGCGTGAGCGAGCGAGGCTACGTGCCTAGGGAGCCTCGTCTCCTAAGAGCCGCGACACATGCGCGTTTTTTCTTAGGTGTAGGACAGCCAAGCGACCGGAGTTACGGAAGAGGAAGGGAGGAGCGCAGGAGAGAGAAGCGCCTGAAGCGGCAGAGTCTCCCGGCAGCGCCGAGAGTGAGAGCTGCGGTGAGTGGCGGGCCTCCGGGGCCCTGTCGCTCCTCTTCTGCGTCCCGGGCCCTCCCCTGGATCCTTCTCTCTCCCATGCTGCTGTGATTCCTCCTCCCCCCCCCCCCCCCCCAGCTTTTCTTTTCCTTCCCTGTACCTCCCCTTCTTTTGTCTGTATTTGTTTCTCTGTCCCGCTCGTTTCCTCTCTATTCCTCATTCCCTGTCCTTGTTGCTGTTTTTTCTTTCTCCATCTCTGTGCCCTGCTGCCTATCTCTGTCCAGTTCCCTTTCTGTTTGCTGGGTTGTTTTTTTTTTTTTTGCTCCTCATTCCTCTGCCTTGCTCTGTTCCGTCCTCTCACTCCCGCAGTGTCGTGCTGTGTGTTACCCGTCCTTCTCCCTGTGTTTTTTTGTTCCTCTTGCTCTGTGCCTCTGTCCTGCTGCCTGTAAGTAATTTTTTATTCTCCGTATTTCTGTTATTCTGCCTGTGGCTATTTTTTTTGTTCTCTACCTCTCTCCTGCTCCCCACCCTCACCTTTCTCTCCCTGACGTTCTTTCCTCTTCCCAGTACCTCTGCTTTTCTGCGCCCTTGCACTCCATTTCCTCCATCTCGCTCTATCACGCTGTCTTGCTCCCCATCCCTCCCTTTTCCTTTCTACCCTTCCGATGTGTGTGTCCCCCAAGTGCCCCTTTGACGTGTCCCAGTCTTTCTGTCTACACCCTCCTGTCATTCTCCTTCTCTTGCTCTTCTTGCTCTTTTTCTCTGTGCTGCGGCCCATCACTGTTCTTTCCTCCTCCATCCCTTTGTTGCGCTGCCTGTCCTTGTCAGTTTTGCCCTGTGTTCTGGCTCCAGTCTTGCCTTGTTTTCTGCATCTCTGTCCTTTTCCCTGTACTTTTTTCTCTCTGCTCCTCAGTCCTTCTCCCTCGTCTTGTTTTTCTCTTTCTGCCGTCCCTCTCTTTTTGTCTGTGACCCTCTGTGCTCTTCTCCTTCTCCCTCTCAGTTTGCGGTTGTCTTATGTGTCCCCTTCTCTGTCTCTCTCTTCTGCTGTCCTGCTCCCCAGCCCCATTATTTATTGCTTCACCCCTCGGTCTTGCTCTCAGTCCCTGTTTTCTCTTGTGCTCCACCTCGCTGCCGTTCTCTCGGTTGCTCTCGGTTGCTGTCTGTCCCAGCGTCCTGCTCCCTGTCGCGCTCTCTTTCACAGTATCTTTCTTTCTGGCGTCCTGTCCCTCACCGGTTTTCTCTGTCACTCTGTCCTTCCTCCTGTCTTTTCCTTGTGCCTCTGGCCTCCTACTCGTCGCTACTTTTTTCTTCCTTTCTCTACCTCTCTGCCTCTGTCCTGTCGCTTTCTTCCTCTCTCTGTCGCCAGCATTTCTTTCTCCATCTGTGCCCCCCTCCCTGTCCCTTTTCTCTCATTCTCTCTGTCCTCCATCCTCCCCGTAACTCTTTGTCTGTATATCTCCATACTGCTGCCTGTCCCTTTGTTTCTTGCTATATGCCCCTGTCCAGCTTGCTGTCCCGTTATTCTCCTCTGTCCTGCTCCTTGGCCTTTTTTCTCATCCTGCAGCCCATCACTGTTTTCACTTTCTCCACCTCTTTGTCCTGATCTGTGTGTCTTCTGCCCTCGTCCATCTGGCTTGTTGCCTGTACGTTTGTCTCCCTCCGGCGTTCTTTATTCCCCTGATTCAGTTTCTCTCTTGATCCGTCAGTTCTGCTGCCCGCTCGTCATTCTCTCACTCTCTCTCTTTCCCTCTTGTCTTGTTCCTGCGCGTAGTGCGTGAGCAGGCGAGGCTACGTGTCTAGGGAGCCTTGTCTCGCAAGAGCTGCGAGACATGGACGTTTTCTCTTAGGTGGGGGACAGCCAAGCGACCGGAGTTACGGAAGAGGAAGGGAGGAGAGCAGGAGAGAGAAGCGTCTGAAGCGGCAGAGTCTCCCGGCAGCGCCGAGAGCGAGATCTGCGGTGAGTGCCGGGCCCTCGGGGCCCTGTCGCCCCTCTTCTGCATCCCGGGCTCTCCCCTGGATCCCTCTCTTTCCCACACTGCTGTGATTTTTGGCTTTTTTTTCCTCCCTGCCCCCTCCAACCCCCTCCCCGCTCCCGTGTACCTGCTTTCTCCATCTCTGACCAGCTCCCTGTCCCCATCTTTTAGGTCCTCCCTCTCTCTGCCCTGTAGCCCGTGGCTTTTTTTTCCTTCCCTATCTCTTTCTGTCTGGCTCCCGATCACGGTTTTTGCTTTCCCCCCTCTCTGCCCTATAGCCCGTCGGTACTTTTGCCGTCTCTGGGACTCTCTGTCCGGCTCCCTGTCCCTCTGGTTCAAGGTCTTCCTTCTCAGCTCCGTAGCACGTTGCGCGTCTGCCTCTTTCTCTATCTCTCTCTATTCTGCTCCCTGCCCCTCATTTTGAATTCCTCCCTCTCTGTCCTGTCGCTCCTTTTCCCTTTCTGCATCTCCGTCTTTTTTCTCTTTTTCTTTCTCTGTCTCTCTCTGTCCAACTCCCTGTCTCTAAGTTTCAGTTCCTCGCCCTCTCTGCGGAAGCTGTCGGGACTTTTTGCCTTCGCAGTCTCTCTGTTCTGGCTTCCTGTCCCTGTTTTTTCATTCCTCCCTCTCTGCCCTGTTACCCGTCACCATTTTTATTTTCTCCGTCTCTTCTGGCTCAAGGTCCTGATTTTTTTAAGTTCCTCCCTCTCTGCCCCATACCCTGTCACTTCTGCAGGTCTGTTTCTCCACCCTCTCCCTGTGCGGCTCCCAGCCCCTCTTTCGCACTTCCTCCCTCCGGAGCCTGCGGCCTGTTGCTTTCCCCCCCTCTTATTTCTCTCTCTCTGTCTCTCGCTGTCTCCCCGCCCCTGTTTTTTCGTTCCTCCTGTCTCTGCCCTAGAGCCCGTCAGGAGTTCTTTCATTCTCTGGCGCTCTCTTTCCAGTTCCCAGGCCCTGGTTTTCAATGTTGTCCTCCTGTCTTCCCTGTGCCACGGCGCGATTTCATTTCTTTTGCCGTCTCTCCCGGTCCGGCTCCCCGCCAGGATTTTTTAATCCCCCCCTCTCTGTCTTGTAGCCCATTGCTGTTTTCTCTGTCTCTGTGTCCCTCTGTCCGGCTCCCTGTCTTTACTTATTATTTTTGTTGAATTCCTCCCTCTCTGCCCTGTACGCGGTGCTGTTTACACTTTCGTTCCCGGACGTCTCTCTGTAGATTGCTCCCAGTCCTGTTTTTTTTTAATTCCTCCCTCTCTGTCTGTCATGGTTTAACTTGGCAGCCGGCAACTAAGCACTAGAGAGCTGCTCGCTCACAGCCCCCACCCCCGGCCCGTTCCCTCCCCAGCGGGATGCGGAGGACAAATGGACCAAAGGTAAAACTTGTCGGTTGAGATAAAGACAGTTTAGTAAGGCAACAAAGGAAATACTGTTGATAATTCTAATAACGATGATAATAATTGCAACAACGCACATGCGAACCAAACTATACGCAGTACAGTTTCTCTCACCACCCGATGACCGGTGCACAGGCAGTCCCCGAACAGCGATTGCGGAACCCGGAAATCGCAAGTTTCGCTAAATTCCAAAATAGTTTGACCTCCCGGACGAGAGCGGGTTCCAACTCGCGGAAACGAGAAGAGCTGATTCCTGCCCCGCAGCCAGCCCCCATTTATAAGCTGCGCGTGACGTCTGTGGTACGGAATATTTCCACTGGCCAGCTTGGGCTAGCCCTGTAGCCTGTCGCAGGTGGTGGTGCTGTGTTTCCCCCCCGGCCATTTCTTTCTCGTTGCGCTCTGTCCGGCTTCCTGTCCCTACTTTTCAGTTCTTCCCTCGCTGCCCTGTGGCCTGTTGCTATCTTCCCTTTTTCTGTCTCTCTGTGTATGGCTCCCGCTCCCTTCCTTTTTGAAATTCCTCCCTCTCCGTCTGGGAGCCCATCGTGGTTTTTCCTTTCTGCGTCTCTCTCTGGCTGGCTTCTGCTCCCTGGTTTTCAATTTCTTCCTTCTGGGCCCTTTAGCCTGTGGCAATTTTACTTCTTTCTCGGTCTCTGGATCCCAATTTTTTAATTCCTCCTCGTCTCCCCTCCTGCATCCCTTTTTCCAGCTCCCTCCCCGGCTCCCTATCCCTGTGGTTTAATTCCTCCCTCTCTGCTCTCTAGCTTTTGCTGTACTTCCTGTGTGCCTTGCTCCGCATCTGGCGCCTCGCCCCTGTCTTCGCATTCCTCCCTATAGCCCATCACTGTCCTTGTCTTTTGTCATCGATCTGGTCCAGATCCCTGTTTTTGCCGCCTTCTCTCTCTGCCTTATTGCCCCTGGCTATTTCTTCTTCCTCCCTCTCTGACTGCCCGGCTCCGGATCCCTATTGTTTCATTCCTCCCTCTCTGTCCTGTGGCCCGTCGGTATTTTTTCTTTCTCTGGCTCTCTTTGTCTGGCTCCCTGTCCCTGTTGTTCAGCTTCTTCCTTCTTGGCACTGTAGCGTGTTGTGATTCTGTTTCTTTCTCCACCTCTCTGTCTTCCCAGCTTCTCGTCCCTCACTTTTAAGTCCTCCCTCTCCATCCTGTTGCCTATTGGATTCAGCCCCGCCCCCCCGCCTTTCAGTCTTTCTTGCTTCCCGTGCCTGTTTTTAAGTCCTCCCTCTCTGCCACATCACCCATTGCTTTTTTCTTTTCTCCATCTCTCTATGTCTGTCTCACTGCCCTTGTTTTTTAGTTCTTCCTCTCTGCCCTATGCCCTGCTGCTGTGTTTGCCTTTCTCGGTCCCTCCCTGTGCGGCTCCCTGTCCCCATTTATTAACTCTTACCTCTTCTTCCTGCACCCACCACTGTTCTCCGCGATCTCCCTCTCTCTCTGTCTGGCTCCCCGTCCTCAGTGTTTAATTCGTCCCTCTGCCCCCTGTAGCCCCACGCTATTGGTCTGTCTGTCTCCATCTCTCTGTGTCCAGCTCCCTGGCGCTGTTTTTTGCTTCCCCCAGCCCATCTTGTAGCCCATCACTGGTTTTGTTTCGTTGGTTTTTTGGTCTTCCTCTGTGTCTCGCTGTCCAGCTCCTGGTCGCGGTTCTTCAATCCCTCCGTCTTCCCTGGAGCGTGCTTTTGCTTTTTTTCCATTCTCCATTGTGCTCTGTCCGGTCCCCTGTTGCTCTTTATCCATTCCTCCCTCTCTGCCCCGTGGCCCGTCACTTTTTCTCCTTTTATTTCTGCCTTTCCCTCTGTCCGACTCCCTGTGCCTGGTTTTTAAATTCCTTCCTCTCTGCCCTGTCACCCGTGCCATCTTTTGCCTTTCTCGGTCTCTCTCTGGCCAGCGCTCTGTCCATATTCATTGATTCTTCCCTCTCCACCTCGTAGCCTGTTGCTTTTGTCCTTTGTCCTTCTTACTTGTGTCTGTCTCCCCGATGACCCTGTTTTAGAATCCCCCCCCCTTTCTTTCTGTACGCATTACTCTCTGGCTTTTTGCTCTCTGGCTCTCTTTTGTTCAGCTCCCGCTCCCTACTTCTTAAGTCTTCCCTCTTTTCCCTGTAGCGTGTAGCTATGTGGTTTGTTTCGTGTTGTCCTGCCCACCCTCGCCCCTTCCCTCCGTCGTTTGCGTTCCCGGCTCCCTGTCCATGTTGTCTCATTCCTCCCTCTCTGCCCTGTTTTTGTAGCTTTTTTTTTTTGTCTTTCCCCATCTGTCTCAGTCCGGGTCCCTGCCCCTATTCATTTTTCCTCCCTTCCTGTCGTGCTGCCCGTTGCAGGTTTTTTCTGCGCCTCTGTCCTGCTCCCCCATCCTTTTTCGGTCTCTGTCCTGCTCCCTCTCCTTCTTTCTGCTGCCACTCTTCCTCTCTTCCTGCTGCTTCTTTCTCCGTCTCTGTGGGACTGCCTGTCCCCGTCCTTCTCTCGCTGTCCCTTTCCCTGCTTCGTGCTTTCTCGTTACACCGCCGCTGTCACTTTTCTCCTCTCTTGTAGTGGCCTGCACCCTGCTCCTCATTTTTGGCGGCCTCTGCCGAGCAGCGCATCGCTCCTGGAGCCGACTGACCGACTGTTCCCTGCTGGAGCAACGGGCGCAGCTGCGGGAAGGACTGCCGAGGTGTCGGAGGGGCAGAGGGAGCATCGGGGGCCCCGAGCCCCGGAGCAGAGCGGCTCCCGGGACTGGCTGGGTGCGTGACTGAATAAAGACCTGCGGTCCCTTTTGCCCTCGCGGCTGCGTTTGTGCTTGGTTTGCACGGGACGAGGGGCTGCGCCAGAGCCCAGGGGAGGAGGGGACGGGCTGTGGGGCAGGGGCGACGGCCCCCTGTTCCTGCCGGGCTCCAGCCGTGGGCCGGGGGAGCCCCAGGTGTGGGCAGCACGGCTGATGGCGACGGCCCCTCCCTCTGCCGGTGGAGGGCCCGGTGCTGCCGTGACCGGGGTGGCCGTGGAGGGGCCGGTGCGAGCCGAGGGAGGAGCGGAGCCGTGACCGGGCTGCGGCTGCAGGGAGGGAGAAGGTGAGCGCGGGGCGGTCGATGGAGCGGCGGGTCCCGGGGAAAGCCCCGAGGCGGGCGACGGTACCTGCCGAGCGGGGTCCGTGTGGGAGGCAAGGAGCGGCGGGGGTCCAGCGCCGTTTCGGGCACGGTGTCCCCGCAAGCCGAGGCCCGCAGCTCCCGCGGCGTGCTGGGAGCTGTAGTGCTGGGGCGCGGGGCGCGCTGTCGGTCACGCTACTCCCCGGGGCATGCCGGGAGGTGTAGTCTTCCGGCTGCCGGGCGGCCGAGCCCTGCTAGCCAGGGCATGCCGGGAGGTGTCGTTTTCAGGGACTCGGCTGCCGGGCAGCCGCATTGCTCTCGGGCATGTGCGACGAGGCATTGTGCTTGGTCCCGCCACAGCCCCCGCTGCGCGGGACGAAGGGTAGTTCTGTGGTCAGTTCCGTGTGTTTTTCTGCAGCCTTCCCGCTGCGTCCGGTCCCCAGAAAGCGGTGCGGCCGCGCCTCGACCGGGCGTGCCGCAGGGCTCGCTGCTGCCACCCGGTGAGCAAAGTTCGTTACTGCGGCTCGGGTGGCGCCAATGCGCGGTGGCGCCGAGTCCAAGAGCTCGCTGCTGCCACCCGGTGACCAAAATTCGGTACTGCCGCTCGAGTGGCACAGGTGCTGTGCGCGCTGGGAGGAGCCGTGCCCTGTGTGTCCGGTGCTGCAATAAAGGACGCCTGCCTGCTTGCTGAAATGCCCAAACGGCTTCAGAGGGTCTTTGTGTTTGCCCAATGACGGCACCGTGGGATCCAGCCGTGGGCCGGAGCCGGAGGAGCCCCAGGTGCGGGCAGCACGGCTGATGGCGACGGCCCATCCCTCTGCCGGTGGAGGGCCCGGTGCTGCCGTGGCCCGGGTGGCTGTGGAGGGGCCGGTGCGAGTCGAGGGAGGAGCGGAGCCGTAGCCGGGTTGCGGCTGCAGCGAGGGAGAAGGTGAGCGCGGGGTGTGTGGGGGTGTGGATGGAGTGGCAGGTCCTGGGGAAAAGCCCCCGGGAGGTCGGGGTCTGGGTCGGGGGCAAGGAGCGGCGGGGGTGCGGCGCCGTCTCGGAGCCGCGAGTCGGGGGCTGCTCGGAGCGGGAGGCGCGCGGCAGGGCGCTGCCCGGAGCCGTGCGGAGGTGCCGCCCCGTGCCGGCGGCGCCGCCCCGTGCCGGCGGCGCGCGCTGCCTGGACCCGGAGGTGGGGCCGGGCGTGGGCGCCGCGCCGTGTCCGCTGGCGCCGTCCCCTGGCCGCGATGCGGTACTGCAGCTCGGCGTTCCGCGCAGGGACTGGGGACTGGCCACTCCGGCGCGCCGTCGGCACGTGGCGCATGCGCGGTGCGGCGCAGCAGCATGGCGGCGCCCTGGTGTCGGGTGCCGGGGCGGCGGGGGAGCAGAGAGGCCAGCCGTGAGGCGCGGGCTCCCCTGCGACGGGTGCGGGGGTGCGTGGTGGCTGCCCGAGGGTGGTGGGACGGGAAGCTTCGAGCCGCCCGCTGTGACAGGCTGCCGGTGCGCTGGAGGCGAGGCGGGTGCGGGCAGCCCCGGGGCCAGAGGCGGGAGGTGACGGAGGGGAAGGGGGGAAGGAGGCGGGCACCCCCCCCAACTAGGCAGCGCTCCCCGGCCCCGCTCGCCCCGCGCAGCCGCCCCCAGCTCCAGCACGTCCCCTGAAGCCTGTCCCGGAGCCCCCGGCCTCCCCCAAGGCCCGTGGTGCGGGCGGCACACTGGGCCTCGAGCGTGCCTCGTCCTCCCTTAACGCGGTCGCCGCTGCTTCTTTCTCTGTGGCAGGGGCCGCGCTGAGGACGCGTTTGTCCGTTCCTGCCCTGGGGATGCCGTTGGCTGCGCCCGCTCCAGGCTTGTGAGGGCTGTGTGTGCCGGGCCTCGGTCTCCTGGCGTCGTGGGGGCGAAAAGGGAGAGGCGGAGCGCTGAGTGGCTGCGGACGGGAGCTGGCGGGGCTGAAGCTGGAGAGTCCCGAGAAGGCTGAAGAAGAAGAAAAAATGGAAGGCCACCTGGCTGGCAGCTGCCTGGCTCCGCAGGCAGGAGAGAGCCTGCCTCTGCGGGTGAGGAAGGCTCCCTCTTGGTAGCCTGCAGCAGGCCAGGCCGCCAGCGTGTCCCGCAGGGTCTGTATGTGTCACCAGCAGCAGCATGGTACGGTTGTGGAGCGCGTGAGCGAGCGAGGCTACGTGCCTAGGGAGCCTCGTGTCCTGAGAGCCGCGACACATGCGCGTTTTTTCTTAGGTGTAGGACAGCCAAGCGACCGGAGTTACGGAAGAGGAAGGGAGGAGCGCAGGAGAGAGAAGCGCCTGAAGCGGCAGAGTCTCCCGGCAGCGCCGAGAGTGAGATCTGCGGTGAGTGGCGGGCCTCCGGGGCTCTGTCGCCCCTCTTCTGCGTCCCGGGCCCTCCCCTGGATCCTCCTCTCTCCCACGCTGCTGTGATTGTTTTGTTTGTTTTTTTTTTTTCTTTTTCCTTTTCTTTCCCTTTCCCTGTACCTCCCGTCTTCTGTCTGTGTTTGTGTCCTGCTACCTCTCCCTCTTTTTCTCCCTCCAGAATTTCTTTAGCCGGCTCCCTGTCTCTGTTGCTCTGTTTCTCTGTCCTGCTGCCTGTCCGGTCGTTTCTTGCTATACGTCCCTGTTCAGCCAGCTCTCCCTTTTTGCCCTTCTCTCCTTCTCTGTCCTGCTTCATGGCCCTTTCTCTCCGTCCTGTAGCCCCTTGCTGGTTTGTTTTGGGGTTTCCCTGCACACCCCCCCCCCCGCCCCCCCTCTTCTTGGTCTCTTTGTCTAGATCTGACCCTTTCTTTGTTTCTCGGTCCCTTTTTTCCTGTTCACTGTCCTTTTTCTCTCTCTGCCTGTGTGTCCTGTGCTCCATTGCCATCTTTGTCTCTCCTTTCTTCTTCATCTCCTCCCCCTGCCCCTGTCTCTCTCTCCCTCTTTCGCGCTCACCGGCCCAACATTTTCGTGCTCCGTCTCTGCAAGGCTCCTCGTCCCTGTTTTTCTTGATTTCTCTACCTCTCTGGCGTTTTCTTTCGACCCTTCTTTCTCTCTGAGCTCCTCGGTCTTCTCCCGTGTCTTATTTTCGTCTTCCTAGTGCTCTGCCCTGCTCCCCGTCACTTATTTTCTCTCTCCGTTTCTCTGCCCTGCTCCCCCTCGCTCTCTTTCTTTCTCCGTTCCCCTCTGCTGCTCCACAGCAGTGTTTTTCCTTTCTCCGGCTCTCTGACCTGCTCCCCGCCCACCCAGGTTGGCCGTCCCAGGTTTTGTGCTGTTTTTTCCCTTCTCCGCCTCTCTCTCCTGCTGCCCAGCCGAGGCGTTTCCCCCTCCGTCTCTGTCCTGCTCCCCTGTCTCTTATTTTTGCCTGTCTTTCACTTTATCCTGCCTCCCTGTCCCCTTTTTCTCTCTCAGTATCACCTTGTCCCACTCCCTTTCTTTGACAATCTGTCCTGCTCCTTGTCCTTCTCTTTCCCTTCTCTGTCATTCCCCATCCTTCTTCTGGCCTTTCTTCCTTCTCTTTCTACCCTGCTGCCGCAGTGCTTCTTTCTCCATCGCTGTCCTGCTCCCTGGCCCTTGTTTCCTCTCGCCGTCACTCTGTCCTGGTTCCTGTCCCCCGGTTTTTCTGTCTCTGTGTCTCTGTCCTGCTGCCTGTCTGGTTGTTTCTTGCTATACGTCCCTGTCCAGCCGGCTCTCCCTTTTTGCCTTTCTCTCCTTCTCTGTCTTGCTTCCCGGCCCTTTCTTCTCTTCCTCTCTCTCTGTCCACTAGCCCCTTGCTGGTTTGTGTTGGGGTTCCAACCCTAACCACCCTCTTCTTCGTCTGACCCTTTCTTTGTTTCTTAATACCTTTTTCCCTGTTCACTGTTGTTTTTCTCTTTCTGTCAGTGTGTGGGGACGGGGGTGGGAAGCTCGGGGCGGGGAGTGGAGGCTGGAAAGAGGTAGGAGGTTGCAGAGGGGTGGGAAGCTGAACTATGTAGAGGCCAGCAAAATGGGAGGTAGGAGGCTGATGAGGGGTGGGAGGCTGGGGGCGAGAGTAGAGACCAGAAAAAGAAGGAGGCCGGAAAGGGGTGGGAGGCCGCAGCAGGGTGGGAGGCCGGGGGCGAGAGTAGAGGCCAGAAAGAAAAAAAGGAGGCCGGAAAGGGGTGGGAGGCTGCAGAGGGGTGGGAGGCCAGGGGCGAGAGTAGAGGCCAGAAAGAAAAAAAGGAGGCCGGAAAGGGGTGGGAGGCCGCAGAGGGGTGGGAGGCCAGGGGCGAGAGTAGAGGCCAGAAAAAAAGGAGGCTGGAAAGAGATGGGAGGCTGGGGGGTGCGAGTAGAGGCCAGAAAGGCCCTTTTCTTCCGGCTTCTTCCCTGTCTTTATCTCTCTTTCCTGCCTTGTTTATTCCTCTGATTCAAGTTCTCTCTCGATCTGTGAGTTCTGCTTCCCACTCCTCATATTCTCTCTCTTTCTCTGTCCTATTCCTGCATACAGTGTGCAGTGAGGCTTCTTGTCTAGGAAGCCGCGTCTCGTATGAGCTCTAAGACAACCACATGCATTTTCTCTCAGGTGGAGGCGAGCCAAACGATTTGAGTTACAGAAGAAGAAGGGAAGAGAGAAGGAGAGAGAAGCATCTGAAGTGTCCAAGTCTCCCGGCAGCACCGAGAGCGAGAGCTGCGGTGAGTCCTGGGCCCTCGGGGCCCTGTCACCCCTCTTCTGCATCCTGGGCCCTCCCCTGGCTCCCTCTCTTTCCCACACTGCTACGACTATTTTTTTTTCTGCTCTTGTGTACCGTCTTTCTCCATCTGTCTCTGACTTGTCCCCATCTTTTAGGTCCTCCCTCTTTCTGCCCTGCAGCCCGTGGCGTTTTTTTCCGTCTTCCCCTCTTTCTGTTCAGCTCCCGGTTACTACTTTTGCTTTCCTCCTGCTCTGTAGCCTGTCAGTACTTTTGCTGTCTCTGGTGCTCTTTTGTCTGGCTCCTTGTCCCTTGATTTGAGGCCTTCCTTCTCGGCTCCATAGCGCGTCACAGATCTACTGCTTTCTCCATGTCTATTCTATTCTATTTCCTCATCTCTCTTTGCCCAGGTCCCTGCCGCTATTCTTTTTTCCTCTTTCAATGCTACAGGGTTTTTTTTTGCATCTCCTTCCTGCTCCCCGTTCTTCATTTTCGGTCTCTGTCCTGCTCCCTCTTCTTCTTTCTGCTGCCACTCTTCCTCTCTTCCTGCTGCTTCTTTCTCCATCTCTGTGGGACTGCCTGTCCCCGTGCTTCTCTCGCTGTCCCTTTCCCCGCTTCGTGCTTTCTCGTTACACCGCCGCTGTCCAGCCATCTGTCACTTTTCTCCTCTCTTGTAGTGGCCTGCACCCTGCTCCTCATTTTTGGCGGCCTCTGCCGAGCAGCGCATCGCTCCGGGAGCGGACTGACCGACTGTTCCCTGCTGGAGCAACGGGCGCAGCTGCGGGAAGGACTGCCGAGGTGTCGGAGGGGCAGAGGGAGCATCGGGGGCCCCGAGCCCCGGAGCAGAGCGGCTCCCGAGACTGGCTGGGTGCGTGACTGAATAAAGACCTGCGGTCCCTTTTGCCCTCGCGGCTGCATTTGTGCTTGGTTTGCACGGGACGAGGGGCTGCGCCAGAGCCCAAGGGAGGAGGGGACGGGCTGTGGGGCAGGGGCGACGGCCCCCTGTTCCTGCCGGGCTCCAGTCGTGGGCCCGGGGCCGGGGGAGCCCCAGGTGTGGGCAGCACGGCTGATGGCGACGGCCCCTCCCTCTGCCGGTGGAGGGCCCGGTGCTGCCGTGACCGGGGTGGCCGTGGAGGGGCCGGTGCGAGCCGAGGGAGGAGCGGAGCCGTGGCCGGGCTGCGGCTGCAGCGAGGGAGAAGGTGAGCGCGGGGTGCGGGGGGAGGTGGATGGAGCAGCGCGTCCCGGGGAAAAGCCCCCGGGAGGGCGGGGTCCGTGTCGGGGACAGGGAGGGGCGGGGGTTCGGCGCCGTGTCGGAGCCGCGAGTCGGGGGCTGCCCGGAGCCGTGCGGAGGTGCCGCCCCGTGCCGGCGGCGCGCGCTGCCCCGACCCGGAGCGGTACTGCAGCCAGGCGTTCCGCGCAGGGACTGGGGGCTGGCCACTCCGGCGCGCCGTCGGCGCGTGGCGCATGCGCAGTGCGGCGCAGCAGCATGGCGGCGCCCTGGTGTCGGGTGCCGGGGCGGCGGGGGAGCAGAGAGGCCAGCCGTGAGGCGCGGGCTCCCCTCCGGCGGGTGCGGGGGTGCGTGGTGGTTGCCCGAGGGTGGTGGGACGGGAAGCTTCGAGCCGTCCGCTGTGACAGGCTGCCGGTGCGCTGGAGGCGAGGCGGGTGCGGGCAGCCCCGGGGCCAGAGGCGGGAGGTGACGGAAGGGAAGGGGGGAAGGAGGCGGGCACCCCCCCCAACTCGGCAGCGCTCCCCGGCCCCGCTCGCCCCGCGCAGCCGCCCCCAGCCCCAGCACGTCCCCTGAAGCCTGTCCCGGAGCCCCCGGCCTCCCCCAAGGCCCGTGGTGCGGGCGGCACACTGGGCCTCGAGCGTGCCTCGGCCTCCCTTAACGCGGTCGCCGCTGCTTCTTTCTCTGTGGCAGGGGCCGCGCTGAGGACGCGTTTGTCCGTTCCTGCCCTGGGGATGCCGTTGGCTGCGCCCGCTCCAGGCTTGTGAGGGCTGTGTGTGCCGGGCCTCGGTCTCCTGGCGTCGTGGGGGCGAAAAGGGAGAGGCGGAGCGCTGAGTGGCTGCGGACGGGAGCTGGCGGGGCTGAAGCTGGAGAGTCCCGAGAAGGCTGAAGAAGAAGAAAAAATGGAAGGCCACCTGGCTGGCAGCTGCCTGGCTCCGCAGGCAGGAGAGAGCCTGCCTCTGCGGGTGAGGAAGGCTCCCTCTTGGTAGCCTGCAGCAGGCCAGGCCGCCAGCGTGTCCCGCAGGGTCTGTATGTGTCACCAGCAGCAGCATGGTACGGTTGTGGAGCGCGTGAGCGAGCGAGGCTACGTGCCTAGGGAGCCTCGTCTCCTAAGAGCCGCGACACATGCGCGTTTTTTCTTAGGTGTAGGACAGCCAAGCGACCGGAGTTACGGAAGAGGAAGGGAGGAGCGCAGGAGAGAGAAGCGCCTGAAGCGGCAGAGTCTCCCGGCAGCGCCGAGAGTGAGAGCTGCGGTGAGTGGCGGGCCTCCGGGGCCCTGTCGCTCCTCTTCTGCGTCCCGGGCCCTCCCCTGGATCCTTCTCTCTCCCATGCTGCTGTGATTCCTCCTCCCCCCCCCCCCCCCCCAGCTTTTCTTTTCCTTCCCTGTACCTCCCCTTCTTTTGTCTGTATTTGTTTCTCTGTCCCGCTCGTTTCCTCTCTATTCCTCATTCCCTGTCCTTGTTGCTGTTTTTTCTTTCTCCATCTCTGTGCCCTGCTGCCTATCTCTGTCCAGTTCCCTTTCTGTTTGCTGGGTTGTTTTTTTTTTTTTTGCTCCTCATTCCTCTGCCTTGCTCTGTTCCGTCCTCTCACTCCCGCAGTGTCGTGCTGTGTGTTACCCGTCCTTCTCCCTGTGTTTTTTTGTTCCTCTTGCTCTGTGCCTCTGTCCTGCTGCCTGGAAGTAATTTTTTATTCTCCGTATTTCTGTTATTCTGCCTGTGGCTATTTTTTTTGTTCTCTACCTCTCTCCTGCTCCCCACCCTCACCTTTCTCTCCCTGACGTTCTTTCCTCTTCCCAGTACCTCTGCTTTTCTGCGCCCTTGCACTCCATTTCCTCCGTCTCGCTCTATCACGCTGTCTTGCTCCCCATCCCTCCCTTTTCCTTTCTACCCTTCCGATGTGTGTGTCCCCCAAGTGCCCCTTTGACGTGTCCCAGTCTTTCTGTCTACACCCTCCTGTCATTCTCCTTCTCTTGCTCTTCTTGCTCTTTTTCTCTGTGCTGCGGCCCATCACTGTTCTTTCCTCCTCCATCCCTTTGTTGCGCTGCCTGTCCTTGTCAGTTTTGCCCTGTGTTCTGGCTCCAGTCTTGCCTTGTTTTCTGCATCTCTGTCCTTTTCCCTGTACTTTTTTCTCTCTGCTCCTCAGTCCTTCTCCCTCGTCTTGTTTTTCTCTTTCTGCCGTCCCTCTCTTTTTGTCTGTGACCCTCTGTGCTCTTCTCCTTCTCCCTCTCAGTTTGCGGTTGTCTTATGTGTCCCCTTCTCTGTCTCTCTCTTCTGCTGTCCTGCTCCCCAGCCCCATTATTTATTGCTTCACCCCTCGGTCTTGCTCTCAGTCCCTGTTTTCTCTTGTGCTCCACCTCGCTGCCGTTCTCTCGGTTGCTCTCGGTTGCTGTCTGTCCCAGCGTCCTGCTCCCTGTCGCGCTCTCTTTCACAGTATCTTTCTTTCTGGCGTCCTGTCCCTCACCGGTTTTCTCTGTCACTCTGTCCTTCCTCCTGTCTTTTCCTTGTGCCTCTGGCCTCCTACTCGTCGCTACTTTTTTCTTCCTTTCTCTACCTCTCTGCCTCTGTCCTGTCGCTTTCTTCCTCTCTCTGTCGCCAGCATTTCTTTCTCCATCTGTGCCCCCCTCCCTGTCCCTTTTCTCTCATTCTCTCTGTCCTCCATCCTCCCCGTAACTCTTTGTCTGTATATCTCCATACTGCTGCCTGTCCCTTTGTTTCTTGCTATATGCCCCTGTCCAGCTTGCTGTCCCGTTATTCTCCTCTGTCCTGCTCCTTGGCCTTTTTTCTCATCCTGCAGCCCATCACTGTTTTCACTTTCTCCACCTCTTTGTCCTGATCTGTGTGTCTTCTGCCCTCGTCCATCTGGCTTGTTGCCTGTACGTTTGTCTCCCTCCGGCGTTCTTTATTCCCCTGATTCAGTTTCTCTCTTGATCCGTCAGTTCTGCTGCCCGCTCGTCATTCTCTCACTCTCTCTCTTTCCCTCTTGTCTTGTTCCTGCGCGTAGTGCGTGAGCAGGCGAGGCTACGTGTCTAGGGAGCCTTGTCTCGCAAGAGCTGCGAGACATGGACGTTTTCTCTTAGGTGGGGGACAGCCAAGCGACCGGAGTTACGGAAGAGGAAGGGAGGAGAGCAGGAGAGAGAAGCGCCTGAAGCGGCAGAGTCTCCCGGCAGCGCCGAGAGCGAGATCTGCGGTGAGTGCCGGGCCCTCGGGGCCCTGTCGCCCCTCTTCTGCATCCCGGGCTCTCCCCTGGATCCCTCTCTTTCCCACACTGCTGTGATTTTTGGCTTTTTTTTCCTCCCTGCCCCCTCCAACCCCCTCCCCGCTCCCGTGTACCTGCTTTCTCCATCTCTGACCAGCTCCCTGTCCCCATCTTTTAGGTCCTCCCTCTCTCTGCCCTGTAGCCCGTGGCTTTTTTTTCCTTCCCTATCTCTTTCTGTCTGGCTCCCGATCACGGTTTTTGCTTTCCCCCCTCTCTGCCCTATAGCCCGTCGGTACTTTTGCCGTCTCTGGGACTCTCTGTCCGGCTCCCTGTCCCTCTGGTTCAAGGTCTTCCTTCTCAGCTCCGTAGCACGTTGCGCGTCTGCCTCTTTCTCTATCTCTCTCTATTCTGCTCCCTGCCCCTCATTTTGAATTCCTCCCTCTCTGTCCTGTCGCTCCTTTTCCCTTTCTGCATCTCCGTCTTTTTTCTCTTTTTCTTTCTCTGTCTCTCTCTGTCCAACTCCCTGTCTCTAAGTTTCAGTTCCTCGCCCTCTCTGCGGAAGCTGTCGGGACTTTTTGCCTTCGCAGTCTCTCTGTTCTGGCTTCCTGTCCCTGTTTTTTCATTCCTCCCTCTCTGCCCTGTTACCCGTCACCATTTTTATTTTCTCCGTCTCTTCTGGCTCAAGGTCCTGATTTTTTTAAGTTCCTCCCTCTCTGCCCCATACCCTGTCACTTCTGCAGGTCTGTTTCTCCACCCTCTCCCTGTGCGGCTCCCAGCCCCTCTTTCGCACTTCCTCCCTCCGGAGCCTGCGGCCTGTTGCTTTCCCCCCCTCTTATTTCTCTCTCTCTGTCTCTCGCTGTCTCCCCGCCCCTGTTTTTTCGTTCCTCCTGTCTCTGCCCTAGAGCCCGTCAGGAGTTCTTTCATTCTCTGGCGCTCTCTTTCCAGTTCCCAGGCCCTGGTTTTCAATGTTGTCCTCCTGTCTTCCCTGTGCCACGGCGCGATTTCATTTCTTTTGCCGTCTCTCCCGGTCCGGCTCCCCGCCAGGATTTTTTAATCCCCCCCTCTCTGTCTTGTAGCCCATTGCTGTTTTCTCTGTCTCTGTGTCCCTCTGTCCGGCTCCCTGTCTTTACTTATTATTTTTGTTGAATTCCTCCCTCTCTGCCCTGTACGCGGTGCTGTTTACACTTTCGTTCCCGGACGTCTCTCTGTAGATTGCTCCCAGTCCTGTTTTTTTTTAATTCCTCCCTCTCTGTCTGTCATGGTTTAACTTGGCAGCCGGCAACTAAGCACTAGAGAGCTGCTCGCTCACAGCCCCCACCCCCGGCCCGTTCCCTCCCCAGCGGGATGCGGAGGACAAATGGACCAAAGGTAAAACTTGTCGGTTGAGATAAAGACAGTTTAGTAAGGCAACAAAGGAAATACTGTTGATAATTCTAATAACGATGATAATAATTGCAACAACGCACATGCGAACCAAACTATACGCAGTACAGTTTCTCTCACCACCCGATGACCGGTGCACAGGCAGTCCCCGAACAGCGATTGCGGAACCCGGAAATCGCAAGTTTCGCTAAATTCCAAAATAGTTTGACCTCCCGGACGAGAGCGGGTTCCAACTCGCGGAAACGAGAAGAGCTGATTCCTGCCCCGCAGCCAGCCCCCATTTATAAGCTGCGCGTGACGTCTGTGGTACGGAATATTTCCACTGGCCAGCTTGGGCTAGCCCTGTAGCCTGTCGCAGGTGGTGGTGCTGTGTTTCCCCCCCGGCCATTTCTTTCTCGTTGCGCTCTGTCCGGCTTCCTGTCCCTACTTTTCAGTTCTTCCCTCGCTGCCCTGTGGCCTGTTGCTATCTTCCCTTTTTCTGTCTCTCTGTGTATGGCTCCCGCTCCCTTCCTTTTTGAAATTCCTCCCTCTCCGTCTGGGAGCCCATCGTGGTTTTTCCTTTCTGCGTCTCTCTCTGGCTGGCTTCTGCTCCCTGGTTTTCAATTTCTTCCTTCTGGGCCCTTTAGCCTGTGGCAATTTTACTTCTTTCTCGGTCTCTGGATCCCAATTTTTTAATTCCTCCTCGTCTCCCCTCCTGCATCCCTTTTTCCAGCTCCCTCCCCGGCTCCCTATCCCTGTGGTTTAATTCCTCCCTCTCTGCTCTCTAGCTTTTGCTGTACTTCCTGTGTGCCTTGCTCCGCATCTGGCGCCTCGCCCCTGTCTTCGCATTCCTCCCTATAGCCCATCACTGTCCTTGTCTTTTGTCATCGATCTGGTCCAGATCCCTGTTTTTGCCGCCTTCTCTCTCTGCCTTATTGCCCCTGGCTATTTCTTCTTCCTCCCTCTCTGACTGCCCGGCTCCGGATCCCTATTGTTTCATTCCTCCCTCTCTGTCCTGTGGCCCGTCGGTATTTTTTCTTTCTCTGGCTCTCTTTGTCTGGCTCCCTGTCCCTGTTGTTCAGCTTCTTCCTTCTTGGCACTGTAGCGTGTTGTGATTCTGTTTCTTTCTCCACCTCTCTGTCTTCCCAGCTTCTCGTCCCTCACTTTTAAGTCCTCCCTCTCCATCCTGTTGCCTATTGGATTCAGCCCCGCCCCCCCGCCTTTCAGTCTTTCTTGCTTCCCGTGCCTGTTTTTAAGTCCTCCCTCTCTGCCACATCACCCATTGCTTTTTTCTTTTCTCCATCTCTCTATGTCTGTCTCACTGCCCTTGTTTTTTAGTTCTTCCTCTCTGCCCTATGCCCTGCTGCTGTGTTTGCCTTTCTCGGTCCCTCCCTGTGCGGCTCCCTGTCCCCATTTATTAACTCTTACCTCTTCTTCCTGCACCCACCACTGTTCTCCGCGATCTCCCTCTCTCTCTGTCTGGCTCCCCGTCCTCAGTGTTTAATTCGTCCCTCTGCCCCCTGTAGCCCCACGCTATTGGTCTGTCTGTCTCCATCTCTCTGTGTCCAGCTCCCTGGCGCTGTTTTTTGCTTCCCCCAGCCCATCTTGTAGCCCATCACTGGTTTTGTTTCGTTGGTTTTTTGGTCTTCCTCTGTGTCTCGCTGTCCAGCTCCTGGTCGCGGTTCTTCAATCCCTCCGTCTTCCCTGGAGCGTGCTTTTGCTTTTTTTCCATTCTCCATTGTGCTCTGTCCGGTCCCCTGTTGCTCTTTATCCATTCCTCCCTCTCTGCCCCGTGGCCCGTCACTTTTTCTCCTTTTATTTCTGCCTTTCCCTCTGTCCGACTCCCTGTGCCTGGTTTTTAAATTCCTTCCTCTCTGCCCTGTCACCCGTGCCATCTTTTGCCTTTCTCGGTCTCTCTCTGGCCAGCGCTCTGTCCATATTCATTGATTCTTCCCTCTCCACCTCGTAGCCTGTTGCTTTTGTCCTTTGTCCTTCTTACTTGTGTCTGTCTCCCCGATGACCCTGTTTTAGAATCCCCCCCCCTTTCTTTCTGTACGCATTACTCTCTGGCTTTTTGCTCTCTGGCTCTCTTTTGTTCAGCTCCCGCTCCCTACTTCTTAAGTCTTCCCTCTTTTCCCTGTAGCGTGTAGCTATGTGGTTTGTTTCGTGTTGTCCTGCCCACCCTCGCCCCTTCCCTCCGTCGTTTGCGTTCCCGGCTCCCTGTCCATGTTGTCTCATTCCTCCCTCTCTGCCCTGTTTTTGTAGCTTTTTTTTTTTGTCTTTCCCCATCTGTCTCAGTCCGGGTCCCTGCCCCTATTCATTTTTCCTCCCTTCCTGTCGTGCTGCCCGTTGCAGGTTTTTTCTGCGCCTCTGTCCTGCTCCCCCATCCTTTTTCGGTCTCTGTCCTGCTCCCTCTCCTTCTTTCTGCTGCCACTCTTCCTCTCTTCCTGCTGCTTCTTTCTCCGTCTCTGTGGGACTGCCTGTCCCCGTCCTTCTCTCGCTGTCCCTTTCCCTGCTTCGTGCTTTCTCGTTACACCGCCGCTGTCACTTTTCTCCTCTCTTGTAGTGGCCTGCACCCTGCTCCTCATTTTTGGCGGCCTCTGCCGAGCAGCGCATCGCTCCTGGAGCCGACTGACCGACTGTTCCCTGCTGGAGCAACGGGCGCAGCTGCGGGAAGGACTGCCGAGGTGTCGGAGGGGCAGAGGGAGCATCGGGGGCCCCGAGCCCCGGAGCAGAGCGGCTCCCGGGACTGGCTGGGTGCGTGACTGAATAAAGACCTGCGGTCCCTTTTGCCCTCGCGGCTGCGTTTGTGCGTGGTTTGCACGGGACGAGGGGCTGCGCCAGAGCCCAGGGGAGGAGGGGACGGGCTGTGGGGCAGGGGCGACGGCCCCCTGTTCCTGCCGGGCTCCAGCCGTGGGCCGGGGGAGCCCCAGGTGTGGGCAGCACGGCTGATGGCGACGGCCCCTCCCTCTGCCGGTGGAGGGCCCGGTGCTGCCGTGACCGGGGTGGCCGTGGAGGGGCCGGTGCGAGCCGAGGGAGGAGCGGAGCCGTGACCGGGCTGCGGCTGCAGGGAGGGAGAAGGTGAGCGCGGGGCGGTCGATGGAGCGGCGGGTCCCGGGGAAAGCCCCGAGGCGGGCGACGGTACCTGCCGAGCGGGGTCCGTGTGGGAGGCAAGGAGCGGCGGGGGTCCAGCGCCGTTTCGGGCACGGTGTCCCCGCAAGCCGAGGCCCGCAGCTCCCGCGGCGTGCTGGGAGCTGTAGTGCTGGGGCGCGGGGCGCGCTGTCGGTCACGCTACTCCCCGGGGCATGCCGGGAGGTGTAGTCTTCCGGCTGCCGGGCGGCCGAGCCCTGCTAGCCAGGGCATGCCGGGAGGTGTCGTTTTCAGGGACTCGGCTGCCGGGCAGCCGCATTGCTCTCGGGCATGTGCGACGAGGCATTGTGCTTGGTCCCGCCACAGCCCCCGCTGCGCGGGACGAAGGGTAGTTCTGTGGTCAGTTCCGTGTGTTTTTCTGCAGCCTTCCCGCTGCGTCCGGTCCCCAGAAAGCGGTGCGGCCGCGCCTCGACCGGGCGTGCCGCAGGGCTCGCTGCTGCCACCCGGTGAGCAAAGTTCGTTACTGCGGCTCGGGTGGCGCCAATGCGCGGTGGCGCCGAGTCCAAGAGCTCGCTGCTGCCACCCGGTGACCAAAATTCGGTACTGCCGCTCGAGTGGCACAGGTGCTGTGCGCGCTGGGAGGAGCCGTGCCCTGTGTGTCCGGTGCTGCAATAAAGGACGCCTGCCTGCTTGCTGAAATGCCCAAACGGCTTCAGAGGGTCTTTGTGTTTGCCCAATGACGGCACCGTGGGATCCAGCCGTGGGCCGGAGCCGGAGGAGCCCCAGGTGCGGGCAGCACGGCTGATGGCGACGGCCCATCCCTCTGCCGGTGGAGGGCCCGGTGCTGCCGTGGCCCGGGTGGCTGTGGAGGGGCCGGTGCGAGTCGAGGGAGGAGCGGAGCCGTAGCCGGGTTGCGGCTGCAGCGAGGGAGAAGGTGAGCGCGGGGTGTGTGGGGGTGTGGATGGAGTGGCAGGTCCTGGGGAAAAGCCCCCGGGAGGTCGGGGTCTGGGTCGGGGGCAAGGAGCGGCGGGGGTGCGGCGCCGTCTCGGAGCCGCGAGTCGGGGGCTGCTCGGAGCGGGAGGCGCGCGGCAGGGCGCTGCCCGGAGCCGTGCGGAGGTGCCGCCCCGTGCCGGCGGCGCCGCCCCGTGCCGGCGGCGCGCGCTGCCTGGACCCGGAGGTGGGGCCGGGCGTGGGCGCCGCGCCGTGTCCGCTGGCGCCGTCCCCTGGCCGCGATGCGGTACTGCAGCTCGGCGTTCCGCGCAGGGACTGGGGACTGGCCACTCCGGCGCGCCGTCGGCACGTGGCGCATGCGCGGTGCGGCGCAGCAGCATGGCGGCGCCCTGGTGTCGGGTGCCGGGGCGGCGGGGGAGCAGAGAGGCCAGCCGTGAGGCGCGGGCTCCCCTGCGACGGGTGCGGGGGTGCGTGGTGGCTGCCCGAGGGTGGTGGGACGGGAAGCTTCGAGCCGCCCGCTGTGACAGGCTGCCGGTGCGCTGGAGGCGAGGCGGGTGCGGGCAGCCCCGGGGCCAGAGGCGGGAGGTGACGGAGGGGAAGGGGGGAAGGAGGCGGGCACCCCCCCCAACTAGGCAGCGCTCCCCGGCCCCGCTCGCCCCGCGCAGCCGCCCCCAGCTCCAGCACGTCCCCTGAAGCCTGTCCCGGAGCCCCCGGCCTCCCCCAAGGCCCGTGGTGCGGGCGGCACACTGGGCCTCGAGCGTGCCTCGGCCTCCCTTAACGCGGTCGCCGCTGCTTCTTTCTCTGTGGCAGGGGCCGCGCTGAGGACGCGTTTGTCCGTTCCTGCCCTGGGGATGCCGTTGGCTGCGCCCGCTCCAGGCTTGTGAGGGCTGTGTGTGCCGGGCCTCGGTCTCCTGGCGTCGTGGGGGCGAAAAGGGAGAGGCGGAGCGCTGAGTGGCTGCGGACGGGAGCTGGCGGGGCTGAAGCTGGAGAGTCCCGAGAAGGCTGAAGAAGAAGAAAAAATGGAAGGCCACCTGGCTGGCAGCTGCCTGGCTCCGCAGGCAGGAGAGAGCCTGCCTCTGCGGGTGAGGAAGGCTCCCTCTTGGTAGCCTGCAGCAGGCCAGGCCGCCAGCGTGTCCCGCAGGGTCTGTATGTGTCACCAGCAGCAGCATGGTACGGTTGTGGAGCGCGTGAGCGAGCGAGGCTACGTGCCTAGGGAGCCTCGTGTCCTGAGAGCCGCGACACATGCGCGTTTTTTCTTAGGTGTAGGACAGCCAAGCGACCGGAGTTACGGAAGAGGAAGGGAGGAGCGCAGGAGAGAGAAGCGCCTGAAGCGGCAGAGTCTCCCGGCAGCGCCGAGAGTGAGATCTGCGGTGAGTGGCGGGCCTCCGGGGCCCTGTCGCCCCTCTTCTGCGTCCCGGGCCCTCCCCTGGATCCTCCTCTCTCCCACGCTGCTGTGATTGTTTTGTTTGTTTTTTTTTTTTCTTTTTCCTTTTCTTTCCCTTTCCCTGTACCTCCCGTCTTCTGTCTGTGTTTGTGTCCTGCTACCTCTCCCTCTTTTTCTCCCTCCAGAATTTCTTTAGCCGGCTCCCTGTCTCTGTTGCTCTGTTTCTCTGTCCTGCTGCCTGTCCGGTCGTTTCTTGCTATACGTCCCTGTTCAGCCAGCTCTCCCTTTTTGCCCTTCTCTCCTTCTCTGTCCTGCTTCATGGCCCTTTCTCTCCGTCCTGTAGCCCCTTGCTGGTTTGTTTTGGGGTTTCCCTGCACACCCCCCCCCCGCCCCCCCTCTTCTTGGTCTCTTTGTCTAGATCTGACCCTTTCTTTGTTTCTCGGTCCCTTTTTTCCTGTTCACTGTCCTTTTTCTCTCTCTGCCTGTGTGTCCTGTGCTCCATTGCCATCTTTGTCTCTCCTTTCTTCTTCATCTCCTCCCCCTGCCCCTGTCTCTCTCTCCCTCTTTCGCGCTCACCGGCCCAACATTTTCGTGCTCCGTCTCTGCAAGGCTCCTCGTCCCTGTTTTTCTTGATTTCTCTACCTCTCTGGCGTTTTCTTTCGACCCTTCTTTCTCTCTGAGCTCCTCGGTCTTCTCCCGTGTCTTATTTTCGTCTTCCTAGTGCTCTGCCCTGCTCCCCGTCACTTATTTTCTCTCTCCGTTTCTCTGCCCTGCTCCCCCTCGCTCTCTTTCTTTCTCCGTTCCCCTCTGCTGCTCCACAGCAGTGTTTTTCCTTTCTCCGGCTCTCTGACCTGCTCCCCGCCCACCCAGGTTGGCCGTCCCAGGTTTTGTGCTGTTTTTTCCCTTCTCCGCCTCTCTCTCCTGCTGCCCAGCCGAGGCGTTTCCCCCTCCGTCTCTGTCCTGCTCCCCTGTCTCTTATTTTTGCCTGTCTTTCACTTTATCCTGCCTCCCTGTCCCCTTTTTCTCTCTCAGTATCACCTTGTCCCACTCCCTTTCTTTGACAATCTGTCCTGCTCCTTGTCCTTCTCTTTCCCTTCTCTGTCATTCCCCATCCTTCTTCTGGCCTTTCTTCCTTCTCTTTCTACCCTGCTGCCGCAGTGCTTCTTTCTCCATCGCTGTCCTGCTCCCTGGCCCTTGTTTCCTCTCGCCGTCACTCTGTCCTGGTTCCTGTCCCCCGGTTTTTCTGTCTCTGTGTCTCTGTCCTGCTGCCTGTCTGGTTGTTTCTTGCTATACGTCCCTGTCCAGCCGGCTCTCCCTTTTTGCCTTTCTCTCCTTCTCTGTCTTGCTTCCCGGCCCTTTCTTCTCTTCCTCTCTCTCTGTCCACTAGCCCCTTGCTGGTTTGTGTTGGGGTTCCAACCCTAACCACCCTCTTCTTCGTCTGACCCTTTCTTTGTTTCTTAATACCTTTTTCCCTGTTCACTGTTGTTTTTCTCTTTCTGTCAGTGTGTGGGGACGGGGGTGGGAAGCTCGGGGCGGGGAGTGGAGGCTGGAAAGAGGTAGGAGGTTGCAGAGGGGTGGGAAGCTGAACTATGTAGAGGCCAGCAAAATGGGAGGTAGGAGGCTGATGAGGGGTGGGAGGCTGGGGGCGAGAGTAGAGACCAGAAAAAGAAGGAGGCCGGAAAGGGGTGGGAGGCCGCAGCAGGGTGGGAGGCCGGGGGCGAGAGTAGAGGCCAGAAAGAAAAAAAGGAGGCCGGAAAGGGGTGGGAGGCTGCAGAGGGGTGGGAGGCCAGGGGCGAGAGTAGAGGCCAGAAAGAAAAAAAGGAGGCCGGAAAGGGGTGGGAGGCCGCAGAGGGGTGGGAGGCCAGGGGCGAGAGTAGAGGCCAGAAAAAAAGGAGGCTGGAAAGAGATGGGAGGCTGGGGGGTGCGAGTAGAGGCCAGAAAGGCCCTTTTCTTCCGGCTTCTTCCCTGTCTTTATCTCTCTTTCCTGCCTTGTTTATTCCTCTGATTCAAGTTCTCTCTCGATCTGTGAGTTCTGCTTCCCACTCCTCATATTCTCTCTCTTTCTCTGTCCTATTCCTGCATACAGTGTGCAGTGAGGCTTCTTGTCTAGGAAGCCGCGTCTCGTATGAGCTCTAAGACAACCACATGCATTTTCTCTCAGGTGGAGGCGAGCCAAACGATTTGAGTTACAGAAGAAGAAGGGAAGAGAGAAGGAGAGAGAAGCATCTGAAGTGTCCAAGTCTCCCGGCAGCACCGAGAGCGAGAGCTGCGGTGAGTCCTGGGCCCTCGGGGCCCTGTCACCCCTCTTCTGCATCCTGGGCCCTCCCCTGGCTCCCTCTCTTTCCCACACTGCTACGACTATTTTTTTTTCTGCTCTTGTGTACCGTCTTTCTCCATCTGTCTCTGACTTGTCCCCATCTTTTAGGTCCTCCCTCTTTCTGCCCTGCAGCCCGTGGCGTTTTTTTCCGTCTTCCCCTCTTTCTGTTCAGCTCCCGGTTACTACTTTTGCTTTCCTCCTGCTCTGTAGCCTGTCAGTACTTTTGCTGTCTCTGGTGCTCTTTTGTCTGGCTCCTTGTCCCTTGATTTGAGGCCTTCCTTCTCGGCTCCATAGCGCGTCACAGATCTACTGCTTTCTCCATGTCTATTCTATTCTATTTCCTCATCTCTCTTTGCCCAGGTCCCTGCCGCTATTCTTTTTTCCTCTTTCAATGCTACAGGGTTTTTTTTTGCATCTCCTTCCTGCTCCCCGTTCTTCATTTTCGGTCTCTGTCCTGCTCCCTCTTCTTCTTTCTGCTGCCACTCTTCCTCTCTTCCTGCTGCTTCTTTCTCCATCTCTGTGGGACTGCCTGTCCCCGTGCTTCTCTCGCTGTCCCTTTCCCCGCTTCGTGCTTTCTCGTTACACCGCCGCTGTCCAGCCATCTGTCACTTTTCTCCTCTCTTGTAGTGGCCTGCACCCTGCTCCTCATTTTTGGCGGCCTCTGCCGAGCAGCGCATCGCTCCGGGAGCGGACTGACCGACTGTTCCCTGCTGGAGCAACGGGCGCAGCTGCGGGAAGGACTGCCGAGGTGTCGGAGGGGCAGAGGGAGCATCGGGGGCCCCGAGCCCCGGAGCAGAGCGGCTCCCGAGACTGGCTGGGTGCGTGACTGAATAAAGACCTGCGGTCCCTTTTGCCCTCGCGGCTGCATTTGTGCTTGGTTTGCACGGGACGAGGGGCTGCGCCAGAGCCCAAGGGAGGAGGGGACGGGCTGTGGGGCAGGGGCGACGGCCCCCTGTTCCTGCCGGGCTCCAGTCGTGGGCCCGGGGCCGGGGGAGCCCCAGGTGTGGGCAGCACGGCTGATGGCGACGGCCCCTCCCTCTGCCGGTGGAGGGCCCGGTGCTGCCGTGACCGGGGTGGCCGTGGAGGGGCCGGTGCGAGCCGAGGGAGGAGCGGAGCCGTGGCCGGGCTGCGGCTGCAGCGAGGGAGAAGGTGAGCGCGGGGTGCGGGGGGAGGTGGATGGAGCAGCGCGTCCCGGGGAAAAGCCCCCGGGAGGGCGGGGTCCGTGTCGGGGACAGGGAGGGGCGGGGGTTCGGCGCCGTGTCGGAGCCGCGAGTCGGGGGCTGCCCGGAGCCGTGCGGAGGTGCCGCCCCGTGCCGGCGGCGCGCGCTGCCCCGACCCGGAGCGGTACTGCAGCCAGGCGTTCCGCGCAGGGACTGGGGGCTGGCCGCTCCGGCGCGCCGTCGGCGCGTGGCGCATGCGCAGTGCGGCGCAGCAGCATGGCGGCGCCCTGGTGTCGGGTGCCGGGGCGGCGGGGGAGCAGAGAGGCCAGCCGTGAGGCGCGGGCTCCCCTCCGGCGGGTGCGGGGGTGCGTGGTGGTTGCCCGAGGGTGGTGGGACGGGAAGCTTCGAGCCGTCCGCTGTGACAGGCTGCCGGTGCGCTGGAGGCGAGGCGGGTGCGGGCAGCCCCGGGGCCAGAGGCGGGAGGTGACGGAAGGGAAGGGGGGAAGGAGGCGGGCACCCCCCCCAACTCGGCAGCGCTCCCCGGCCCCGCTCGCCCCGCGCAGCCGCCCCCAGCCCCAGCACGTCCCCTGAAGCCTGTCCCGGAGCCCCCGGCCTCCCCCAAGGCCCGTGGTGCGGGCGGCACACTGGGCCTCGAGCGTGCCTCGGCCTCCCTTAACGCGGTCGCCGCTGCTTCTTTCTCTGTGGCAGGGGCCGCGCTGAGGACGCGTTTGTCCGTTCCTGCCCTGGGGATGCCGTTGGCTGCGCCCGCTCCAGGCTTGTGAGGGCTGTGTGTGCCGGGCCTCGGTCTCCTGGCGTCGTGGGGGCGAAAAGGGAGAGGCGGAGCGCTGAGTGGCTGCGGACGGGAGCTGGCGGGGCTGAAGCTGGAGAGTCCCGAGAAGGCTGAAGAAGAAGAAAAAATGGAAGGCCACCTGGCTGGCAGCTGCCTGGCTCCGCAGGCAGGAGAGAGCCTGCCTCTGCGGGTGAGGAAGGCTCCCTCTTGGTAGCCTGCAGCAGGCCAGGCCGCCAGCGTGTCCCGCAGGGTCTGTATGTGTCACCAGCAGCAGCATGGTACGGTTGTGGAGCGCGTGAGCGAGCGAGGCTACGTGCCTAGGGAGCCTCGTCTCCTAAGAGCCGCGACACATGCGCGTTTTTTCTTAGGTGTAGGACAGCCAAGCGACCGGAGTTACGGAAGAGGAAGGGAGGAGCGCAGGAGAGAGAAGCGCCTGAAGCGGCAGAGTCTCCCGGCAGCGCCGAGAGTGAGAGCTGCGGTGAGTGGCGGGCCTCCGGGGCCCTGTCGCTCCTCTTCTGCGTCCCGGGCCCTCCCCTGGATCCTTCTCTCTCCCATGCTGCTGTGATTCCTCCTCCCCCCCCCCCCCCCCCAGCTTTTCTTTTCCTTCCCTGTACCTCCCCTTCTTTTGTCTGTATTTGTTTCTCTGTCCCGCTCGTTTCCTCTCTATTCCTCATTCCCTGTCCTTGTTGCTGTTTTTTCTTTCTCCATCTCTGTGCCCTGCTGCCTATCTCTGTCCAGTTCCCTTTCTGTTTGCTGGGTTGTTTTTTTTTTTTTTGCTCCTCATTCCTCTGCCTTGCTCTGTTCCGTCCTCTCACTCCCGCAGTGTCGTGCTGTGTGTTACCCGTCCTTCTCCCTGTGTTTTTTTGTTCCTCTTGCTCTGTGCCTCTGTCCTGCTGCCTGTAAGTAATTTTTTATTCTCCGTATTTCTGTTATTCTGCCTGTGGCTATTTTTTTTGTTCTCTACCTCTCTCCTGCTCCCCACCCTCACCTTTCTCTCCCTGACGTTCTTTCCTCTTCCCAGTACCTCTGCTTTTCTGCGCCCTTGCACTCCATTTCCTCCATCTCGCTCTATCACGCTGTCTTGCTCCCCATCCCTCCCTTTTCCTTTCTACCCTTCCGATGTGTGTGTCCCCCAAGTGCCCCTTTGACGTGTCCCAGTCTTTCTGTCTACACCCTCCTGTCATTCTCCTTCTCTTGCTCTTCTTGCTCTTTTTCTCTGTGCTGCGGCCCATCACTGTTCTTTCCTCCTCCATCCCTTTGTTGCGCTGCCTGTCCTTGTCAGTTTTGCCCTGTGTTCTGGCTCCAGTCTTGCCTTGTTTTCTGCATCTCTGTCCTTTTCCCTGTACTTTTTTCTCTCTGCTCCTCAGTCCTTCTCCCTCGTCTTGTTTTTCTCTTTCTGCCGTCCCTCTCTTTTTGTCTGTGACCCTCTGTGCTCTTCTCCTTCTCCCTCTCAGTTTGCGGTTGTCTTATGTGTCCCCTTCTCTGTCTCTCTCTTCTGCTGTCCTGCTCCCCAGCCCCATTATTTATTGCTTCACCCCTCGGTCTTGCTCTCAGTCCCTGTTTTCTCTTGTGCTCCACCTCGCTGCCGTTCTCTCGGTTGCTCTCGGTTGCTGTCTGTCCCAGCGTCCTGCTCCCTGTCGCGCTCTCTTTCACAGTATCTTTCTTTCTGGCGTCCTGTCCCTCACCGGTTTTCTCTGTCACTCTGTCCTTCCTCCTGTCTTTTCCTTGTGCCTCTGGCCTCCTACTCGTCGCTACTTTTTTCTTCCTTTCTCTACCTCTCTGCCTCTGTCCTGTCGCTTTCTTCCTCTCTCTGTCGCCAGCATTTCTTTCTCCATCTGTGCCCCCCTCCCTGTCCCTTTTCTCTCATTCTCTCTGTCCTCCATCCTCCCCGTAACTCTTTGTCTGTATATCTCCATACTGCTGCCTGTCCCTTTGTTTCTTGCTATATGCCCCTGTCCAGCTTGCTGTCCCGTTATTCTCCTCTGTCCTGCTCCTTGGCCTTTTTTCTCATCCTGCAGCCCATCACTGTTTTCACTTTCTCCACCTCTTTGTCCTGATCTGTGTGTCTTCTGCCCTCGTCCATCTGGCTTGTTGCCTGTACGTTTGTCTCCCTCCGGCGTTCTTTATTCCCCTGATTCAGTTTCTCTCTTGATCCGTCAGTTCTGCTGCCCGCTCGTCATTCTCTCACTCTCTCTCTTTCCCTCTTGTCTTGTTCCTGCGCGTAGTGCGTGAGCAGGCGAGGCTACGTGTCTAGGGAGCCTTGTCTCGCAAGAGCTGCGAGACATGGACGTTTTCTCTTAGGTGGGGGACAGCCAAGCGACCGGAGTTACGGAAGAGGAAGGGAGGAGAGCAGGAGAGAGAAGCGTCTGAAGCGGCAGAGTCTCCCGGCAGCGCCGAGAGCGAGATCTGCGGTGAGTGCCGGGCCCTCGGGGCCCTGTCGCCCCTCTTCTGCATCCCGGGCTCTCCCCTGGATCCCTCTCTTTCCCACACTGCTGTGATTTTTGGCTTTTTTTTCCTCCCTGCCCCCTCCAACCCCCTCCCCGCTCCCGTGTACCTGCTTTCTCCATCTCTGACCAGCTCCCTGTCCCCATCTTTTAGGTCCTCCCTCTCTCTGCCCTGTAGCCCGTGGCTTTTTTTTCCTTCCCTATCTCTTTCTGTCTGGCTCCCGATCACGGTTTTTGCTTTCCCCCCTCTCTGCCCTATAGCCCGTCGGTACTTTTGCCGTCTCTGGGACTCTCTGTCCGGCTCCCTGTCCCTCTGGTTCAAGGTCTTCCTTCTCAGCTCCGTAGCACGTTGCGCGTCTGCCTCTTTCTCTATCTCTCTCTATTCTGCTCCCTGCCCCTCATTTTGAATTCCTCCCTCTCTGTCCTGTCGCTCCTTTTCCCTTTC